>NW_017534637.1:14800-16744 GCF_001853355.1 Bactrocera latifrons
GTAAAAAAAAAATTATTTAATTAAAAAAATAATTTCATCTGAAAAAAGATTAACTAAAGATCATAAAAGAAAAAGAAAGATTAATTAAATAAAAATAATATTAACATCTGAAACAAAAGATAAATATTATTTCATCATTTAAAATATAAAACAAACATTTGTTTTGACATATTGTATTGGATTGTGCAGGCCGCCTTAAACGCATAAAATACATATGTATGTATGTATTTATTTTTGAGTATTATATTGGACAGCGCAGTCCAATTTCGAAGAACACTTAATTTTTTTTCATACACTTATTTAACAATTGAAATTTGCTGATTCTGATGATATTGCTGCAGCTGCTGTTTCCAATTCATTCTGTTTTCCAATGTTATAAAAACAAATGAATTAATTATTTGCAAATTTAAAAAAAAAAATCACATAAAATTCACTAACTTACCTTCTTGTTAGACGAGCCTCTTTTCGATGGTACGATTACGAATGRCATGCGTCTTCCAATCGTTTTTTTATTACCCTTTTGGCACTATTGACAATTATGTTTTCTCTTTTGCACTWACTCAAATAAATCAAGAAATGAAAGAAACTTTTTTCATCGAATTTGGGTAAACAAAATATAACCCGAAAATGTGGGTTGCTGTTAGTGCATAGAGAAAAATGTATAGTTGTATTGAAATATTTGACACAAGAGGGTAGCCGTGGTTGGCAGGGTATACATTGTATAGTTAACAACCCGATGTGGTGTGCAGTACATATACATATATCTAATTARATTCGTAAGATTTCAAAAATAGCATTGTTAACGCCGCCCCCGCCCAATTTCTTTGCCACGTCTGTATCGGCAGAGCAATCTTTTCTTTTCCTCTTATTCGAACTTTTTTCGAAGTTTAATTCGCGCGCAACTAAACCATAACTAAAAGTTGCGCGCTCTCTCCTTTTGCGACCGCTCACCGATCCAGACGTGGTAAGTGTGTTTCCAATTTATTATATTTAAATATATTTATTATAAGAAACCCTTTGTTTTTTATTTAACATTTTGTGGAATAACTTGCGCCGACCGTTTCCCCCCGGCCAACCACATCTACGGCACGAACGAGCACCGTGCTCCACCACCCGAATTATCAAGCATATAAGGTTTTCTCCTGAAAAACAATTATTGAGTCGGAGCTTCCCTGTAAACCAGTGGTTCCCAAACTTATTCTGTCTACTGCCCACTTTGAGAGTAAATATTTTTTTGGCGCCCCATTTTTTCATCTATTTTAAAACCACTATAACTTTAAATTAAATTAATTAATTATCGTGACCTATATATGTATATTAACGGAGAATTCTAAAAGAAACTTTTACTATAACCCGCAACAAGAAACCTGAGCGCAGTAGGTAACTTACAACGGCGCTTAGGTCTCAAGTTAACTCTTACGGGCTCCACCTGCCAATAAGAATGATTATTGAAACGCAACTTTRTASTATTAAAACAGRGAATCATTTATTAAAAATAAAACTAAAACAAGTAAGGGAGGGCTAAGTTCGGGTGTCACTGAACATTTTATACTCTCGCATGATAAAGTGATAATCGAGACTTCAGGCGTGGTTGTGAACCGATTTCACCCATATTTGGTACATGTCATCAGGGTGTTAAGAGAGTATTATATACCGAATTTCATTGAAATCGAGTACTTCCTGAKATATGGTTTTTGGTCCATAAGTGGGCGACGCCACGTCGGTTAACGCACTTTTAGTGATTTCCAACATAACCTTTGTATGGAAGTGGGCGTGGTTATTATCCGATTTCTTCCATTTTTGAACTGTGTATGGAAATGCCTAAAAGAAACGACTCTATACMGTTTGGTTGACATAGCTATAGTAGTTATCGAGATATGTACAAAAAAGTTAGTAGGGGGCGGGGCCACGCCCGCTTTTCCAAACTTACGTCCAAATATGCCC
>NW_017534637.1:17479-31843 GCF_001853355.1 Bactrocera latifrons
CCTCATTTATTGTCAATGCTATAAGTGCTTCTTCCAACTGAGGTGACATTGGTGTGTTAACATTTGAAAACGGATCCAACAATCAGTCTGGTATTTCCAAGTTCAAAATGTYCTGGTATCGTTCGGTGAAGTCAATATGGAGGTTTTCCAAATGTTGGCAGTAGGCAAACAATTCGTCATTACTGCATGATACTGATAAATTCGGAAAATTGTGAAGCTCACGTCTGCCCAGATTCTCTCTGTGTAGAAGCAGTTTGCCTGCGAAAGCAACAACGACGTTTTCTGTTTTAATTACATTTAGGTTATCACCTTGTAGTTGGAGATTCATGTTGTTGAACAATTTATACAGGTCTGTCATGTAAACTATATCATTCTTTGATGTTATGATGTTATCTTGCAATTCTGTATCTTTAGTTTCCAAGAACTCTAAAACAGAATCAAACAAGTTGTAAAATCGAGTCAGACAATTACCTCTTGATAGCCAACGAACTTCAGTATGAAACCACAAACGGTTGAAATCACCGTCATTAGTAACCCAAAGCTGATGAAATAATCTATCATTCAAAGAGCTGTTGCGGATTTTATTGTCTGCTTTGATGACATATTGCAGTGATTGAAATAGTTTTTCATTTAAGTTTCTAGCAACTRAATGTTGTCTATGAATAACGCAATGTACACCAAGGGCATATGGAATTATATCTTTAGAGTATGCTATGAAGCCTTTATKGCACCCTGTCATAGCCGGAGCGCCATCCGTAGCAACTGAAATAGTATTTTTCAAAGGAATCTCTTTCTCATCGCAAAACTTTTCCAATATATTGAATATAGTTTCGCCTTTTGTATCGGTCTCTAAATTTCTAGAAAATAATAGTTCTTCACATATTTTCTCATCTTTAATAAACCTCACGTAAGACAACAACAATGCTTCATTAGTTGGTGAAGTGGACTCATCGAGCTGAACTGAGAATTAAATTTTCGGATAATATCTGCGGCCGGTTTATGAAGCACACTAGTTATTACTTCATTTATTGCTGGCAATATGAACTCTTTTCCGATGTTATGTGGGTTGCCTTTTTGAGCAATTAACAAAGAGATATTGGCTTAGCAGCCGCCGAAAATAGTTTTGCTACACTTGGCTGAGTATTATGCTTCTTCTCCAGGTCTTGAAAATATGCTACATTTTTGTCTTTCTTATCTGGATGCATTTTATTCAAATGATCTTGCAGTCTTGAAGGCTACATTGCTTCATTCGAAAATGTTTTTAGACATAGAAGACGCAAAGGCGACGGGTGGGTGTGGAATTTTCAATGAATCCGAATTTAATATATTCCGCACAGTATTGGCGCCTCTTCTTTGTTAATTCCGACATTGTTTTGCTTTGAGAAATACGTTTAACTCCGCGAGTAGTGTAAAGGAGGCGTAAGGACTGCTCATCTATTGTGCRCAAAAGCGCAAATGAAAATAAAATAAATTTTACATTGTTTATATAGAAATGCTTAAGCAGCACGCACCGACAGGAATAAAACAAACATGCACTCGTTACCTCATTCAACGCTCAATCGTACACAACAAGTATGAACAAGTATTCAATGAACCAGCCAGCGAAAATGTGTCTGTTGCTTATTTTATTTGTTTTTATTATTTATTTATTTAATTTTTTTTTTGTTTGTTCTCTTTTTATTTGTTGTTTTTGTATACTTTCATTATGAAACGACGGAGCGACCGATTGACATGATTTTCATTTTTTCTATATTCAATAAATTGGGACAGATATATGTATAAACTACACGCGGAGAGATATATAGAACCGAGTTCGAACAATCTCTTAATTCATATTAGTTGATGTTCACAAGTTGTTGTTGAGAGTCGAGAGCTCATGCAGTCATTGTCGAAGAACCCTTCAAGCAAAATAAAATTACAAATAACCCCCAGACCTCTACACAACGCCCCATTTTCTTTTTGGGTCTCTTTGGGTCTGTAAACGCTTACATCAAATTTACTCTATTGACTGTTTGYTGTGATTAAATTATCTGGAGAATAACGATCTAAGTTTTGTTAAAACATCTAATGATTATRTTGCTGCTTTTTAAGTGGTTTGTAGTTCGTTATTAAATCAATTTTTAGCAYTGGAGCTATGTTTCAACGTAACGATAGCTAATCTGTATCTGAAATGAAATTGATTTGCACGAATTGTGGACTTTGGCCTGCGGATGGTAGAAGGCCACCTATTAGATGATACACTTATTCTTCTGTTTTAAAATTAGGCATAAAATTATCTTCCCTTATTTATTTCACTCCGAGGTCATTTGAAAAAAGTTATTTTGTACCGACGTATGTTGTTTAAAAAATGTACGAAATGTGCTGACATTTCTAGTAGTACAGCACATACCATTCGGTTCATCAGCCAATTCTTTGGTAAAACACTTTGASCAGATCTATCCATGGCTCCGAATTATACGGAAAGCAGTTGAGCATAATCAATCTGAGGATCTTATCTAAAAGCTGATGTGTTATTATACTATTAGCTAAAATTTGATACGACCTCTAGTCGTTGTTGTCCGTTGTATTTCTCTCTGATTATGAAGGCTTTGGAAACGCTCAGAGCTCGACACTCTAGTGAGAGCTTGTATATTTCTAATATTTTGTTCTTCAAACCGCTGCACACGCTTAAATTAAAATCTATAAAAATGTAATTGAAAAATTATAATAACTACTYAAATCGGAAAGCTGTTTGGATAGTTAATAGTTACAATATAATATTTACTGAAAAATTAATAAAAGATATTTACAAAATGCTAAAAAGGACTAATGTTTAGTTGTGAAAGGAACTTTGTTTAATTTTACAAATTTCTAAAAAGAAATGATGCTTAGTTCTGAAAAGATCTTTGTTTATTTTGAAAAAAAMTTTTATTTTGGGTTGAATTACCTGCTATACGAATTTCAAGTATATATGTATACCTACAGTATTTTTCTGGCATAAGAGCCGAGCGAAATGCGCAGGATTGGAATTAACATTTATATTGGAACATTTTATATGAAAATCCCGCTTTATGTGAAATGTAATTTGAAGCTTATGTAAAAGTGCACATATGAAACAACTACTTTTTTAAGCTACGAGTATGTAAATATTTATTAAATACTTTTTAAAAGTACTTTTGTATTTATATTCTTCACTACATAGTGGACAGAAAAACATAAAAATGTAAGGAACAAATGAGATCTTTGTCGGCCATGCTTAAAAAAATTTCGCACAAAACGAAGTCTTAAAAAATTGTATTTAAAAAAAAAAAATTGTTATGTTAGATTGGAAAGACATCTCATTATGGAGAATGTCTCCTTCCGTGCTGTCTAATTCAGCAATGCATTTATTTTTTGGCGGAAATTGGGGTCTGAGGCTGTGAATGCAGTACAGAACTTCTGCAAGTGATGGTGTTTTTAGCACTTCCTCAGTCTCATCTTGATCTTCAGACCCATCGTTATCAATTCGCAGTGRATCTGCTTCTGCATCAACAATGGAACTGACAAATTCCTCATCTGTCTAATTGTCATAGCACGCAATGTCGCCATCACATACAATATATGTTTCAAATGAGCTTTGTGTATTTGCATCGGCCAGGCTCTCAACGATTTTTTTCTACTTCAGCATTTATATCTTTAAATTGCTGGGTGTAGTTATGAATTTTGCCTAAAAAAGAACCCGAATGAATAAAACATGAATGAATAATAAGCAAACATTGTGAAATTTTAACGAACTTACCTTTTTGAAACAGTTTTGAATTAATATAGGTCTCACCATCCAAAAGCTATGTTTAATCATATAAATCACTTAAAATGCTTTTCAAATTCAGCCACTGTTTGTCCGCGTCCAATTGCAGAAACTTGTTTCCGAATAATACTTTGCCTATATTATGCCTAAAAACAGTGGATAATTCCTTGACTCAGATACTGAGTTATTGCAGTTGTATGTGGCGGCAAAAGCTGAAGATTAATGTTTGTCAAAGTGTCAGAAATCTTATGACAAGCCACATCGTCAACCAGCTGAATGATTTTTCGATTCAGTCCTCTCATTTGTGTATCCAACTTATTTAAAACTTTACCTCAAACCTCTTGCGTCATGCACGCTTTCTTGTTAGAGTAATACTTTAAGGGCAGAACTTTTTTAAGCATCGCGGACTCTTTGACTTTCCAATGACAATGATTTCCTTGAAATCTGCTGTGGCATTGCAAATAAAAAAGAGCGTTAGCCGGTGCTTAGAGTTCAAGACCCTTGCACTGTTTATGCCTTATGTGTAAGCGTTTTTTGCGGCAATGCTTTAAAGAACAAGGCACTTTCTTCTGCATTGAAAATATTTGCCCTATCATAGTTCGCCATAATATGTGGAAGAGTTGTGCTCAGAAATATCTTTGCATTTTCCGTATCAGTGGAGCGTTTTTCGCCGTGAACATTTCTTAGCTGAATGCCATTGCGCTTCTGTAACCGCCATAGCGTAAACTCTTTTTTTAGCTTCACTGCAAGCTGCTTGGCCTTTTCCAGCAATAAGTTTGAAGAGATAACTGCTCCATCAGTTGAATATTCCATATCATTAACGCCTGCTCCACCTGGGCGTCTTTACCTTGTCTCATTCTTTTTGCAGACAATTTGCGCGTGGACGAGTTGTTAGAAATTTCGCCTGCGTTTCATAAAATTCTGTTTAGTGTTGAGGAGCACCCATATTTGGAACACAATTGAGGATTTGATATGATTTTACTTTCAGCGATAACTTTAAGATTCTCCTTTATGAAAAACGTCCTTCGTTTGCTACCAGCCATCCTGAAAAAAAATAAGCGCTAATAAATTTTGCAAACATAAACTTTATTTCACTTACACTTTTGCCAAAGTTTCACATTTTCCGCCATTAATCAACAAAGATATGTTTTTACAAATTGCCATACCGCAAAAAAATCAAATAACTGTGCCCAGATTTTTCTTCCTTATTTCCGGGGATTTTTGTTTGGATTTCTTTAAATGGCTCGCACATTTTCAGTATTGTAAGCGGGAGACCTTTTAAACGGGAACACATTAACCGGGGATTTTCTGTATACTGCTTATGTAGAATTTTTTGTGACCTAATTTTATTTCCTTATAAGCGGTTAAATGTTTTAACCGGGAGGTACTGTACATCGAAAAGTACTGTACATTTAGTATAGACAATATATTCTAGCAAAATTTATTTCATTCCGCACACGACTGCCGCGTAGTGGATCGAAAGTGAAGTTATTGCGTTATAAGTATCAGTATGTTTGTGTTATCGATGCGAAAGAACCAACATAAAATTTTGTTTTAAAATTGGTAAAACTTTTACCGAAATCTTTCAATTGATGAAAAAAGTGTATGGCGATGATTGCCTATCCCGTGGCAGAGTGCACGAGTGATTTCAACGTTTTCAAAGTCATAATGACGATCAACATGTGGGCCAATCAAAATCCGTGATCACCGGAAATTTCATCGAAACTGTGCGAGAATTCATCAAAAATCAGCCGAAATCATCATTGAAATTCATATAAATGGAATTTAATATTTATAAAGCATTATTTTATCGGCTTCTGAGTGAACACGGTTTGTTCCGTACAAGTTGTCAGATGACCAAAAATTGTTCAGAATCCAACATTCGATTCGACGCTTGTGAATGATTATTTGACCAAAAATCACATTTTAACCATTAACCACTCCCCGTATTCACCTGTTATGGCACCGTGCGACTTCTTCCTTTTCGGAAAAGTGCATTTGCCCATGCAGGAAAGCGTTTTGCAGACATACTCGTAGAGGTCATTCAAAAGGCTTGCACCGACATACTGGTGGCCATAAAACAAATGTTCGACATGCTTTTGGACTGTGCGAAAAGCTGTATTGAAGCAGAAGGAGACTATTTTAAATAAAATAAATTGATTTTGCCGAAAACCCCATTTGTTCTGTTTTTTTCCTGTTCTGATCTGTTTACTTTGGAACGTACCTTGTACATATATTATTAAAAATGCAGTAGTACTTTGAATAAATTATAATAACATTTTTCATGCTCTTCAAATCTTTAAACTGTTCTTCTCGGCGTCATTTTGATAATGAAATATCAAGATAGCTAGGCCTACATAAAGAATTTCCCAACTGCCATAGCAATCGGTTTAACAGTTCGTATGCTATAAACTTTTGCTTGTCGAATTGACCTGTTATGGTTCTGCCTATTCTAGCAGGTTGAGCGGCGACCATGCGACATTTTCTAAATAACTTACAATTTTAATCTTCTGATATTTTTTGAATGGAATGTCAAAATTGAACAATTCAAAAAGTTATGTAATTGGTATTGAAACACACTTAAATATTATATGAAGTCATTTTTTTTTATAAGGATAAATTTCAAAGTCTAAATAAAAAAGCGTTCATAGCGTGGCATTCATATAAATTTTTTAAAATGATAAAAACTTATTATGGCCAAACTATAATAGTTAGACATATGCTGATTTGAAAGAAAAATCAAAAATTCGCGTAAACGACAAGAAAAGCACAGACGCACCATCACTGACCAATAAGACCCGAGCAAGCTGTGCATTTACTTGTACTTAATATTACAACGAAATCAAATTTAATATCAAAAGAATATATTTTTGAGCTGCACCGAAAAGTTTACTCTTTATTAATACCCTTAAGACCATGTAATAAGGTTCTTACTTCCTTTTATACTAACTAGTATGTTTACTTATTACTGGTTGATGGTTTTTTTAAATACAGATTATATTATTTTTTTTAGTTATGTTTACATATATAATAAGTTTTGTACATTTTTGAGCACAATTTTGAACAATATGGAGCAATTTTTTCGCCACTTTTTTAGTCGATAAACTTTAAACTCGTTTTTCTCAAAACTACTTTTTCAAAGTCCGTGTTTGCTTAGATACATTTGCTTTGTATTAAGATAAGGTTGTTGTGTTATTCAAACTCAAGGTTGTTTTGATGCATTCTGTTTAAAATTTAAAAGAAAAATAGCCTGGAAACCCCGTGTTTGCATGTTGCCCAGAAATTGAAGAATCGAATCTTCTGATGTTCACTTCAGAAAAGAAAGGTGCAACGTGGCTCATTGTCGACTCTCAAAATTGATTTAATTTTTTTCTTCTATATATGATATTAAATTATAAAATTGTCGTTTATATTAACTCCTGTATCCTGCTATTCAAAATTGAACATGTTCGTTACTACCAAAGGACGGACAACATTATATTATATACATAACTAGCTGTTACCCTGTGCGCTTCGCTACACCTAAATCGATTAAAACTCTTAAGGGTTTTTACTTTGTGTTTTATTTATTGTTGTAAAACTGTTACTTATTTATGAAACATTTATAAAACATATTGGTATTCAACATTTTTGGTTTTTCCACCTGGCGCGTAAATTAATAAGCACCTTGGTGTTCCCACTCTCGAGCATGCGACGAACAATTGGCCGTGGGAGAAGCACGGTTCTTCCAAATTGACGCCGCACACTTGAAACGTTTGCCCTTGAGATTTGTTGATGATCATTGCAAAGGCAAGACGTACTGGGAACTGCAAGCAACTTAAATTCAAGCAGCATGTCCATTGGAATCATGGGAATAAAATTTGGCCACAATTTTTTGACTGAAAGTCTTGTGCCATTACTCAAAGTTGGTGGTTTCAGATTTCGTAGAAGTATAATGAGTGAACCGACTTTCAGGACCAAACGATGCGGTGACAGACCGGGGGAAGAATTCAAGAATTCAGGTGGATAATTGACTACTTCATCTTGATTCAAAACGCTATCGATCGATGTATATGTTATAGTTTCTCCTGGCAGTTTTTCTTGAATGGCAAAATTGATTTCGTTGACATGTACATTTTTCGGTGCCAATATTGCGCGTTCATTTAAATAATCGTGGCGTTGATAGTGTTGAACAATATTCGGAAATACACTTTCAATAAATTTTTCTTTCGATTGTAAAAGTGTACAAAAGTTGTTCGGCAATGTGATCAAACCGGTATCATCGATTGGTATTTTGCCTTCGCCAATGTCCAACAACTGCTTCGAAAACGCCGCTGCGGATCGATCATTTTGCAATTGGACTCGCATGTTGATGGTAAGACTCAGCCTTTGAACATGTCTCTACAAAACTGACGATTTTAAACATGCGTTTATTTCGTCGGCAGGACTTGATCGAGGAATGACTGGCAAAGTTTGCCGAAAATCGCCGGATAATAAGACTAATGCTCTGCCAAAAAGTTGTTGCTTTTGGCGTAAATCTTGCATTGTTCTATTGAATGCTTCTAATGACTTTTTGTTAGCCATTGGGCCCTCATCCCATAGAACTATTCCAGCTCCTCGCAAAACTTTTGCCATTGCTGAATTCCTCGATATGTTACACGTTGGTGTTTCAACGACTTGGATGTTCAACGGTAATTTCAACACAAAATGTGCTGTTCGGCCGCCATCAAGTAGAGTAGCAGCGATGCTTGACGAAGCAATTGCCAGCGCGATTTTCTGCTGTGACCGTATAGTAGCAAGAAAGAGATCAGAAACGTTTTCCCTGTACCACCGGGCGCGTCCAGAAAGTAGAATTCACCGGCGTTATTGTCAACCGCTCGTATAATCTTATCATAAGCATTTTTCTGCATTTTATTTGGTAATGTTAGCTTGTATGAAAGCACGCAGTTCATTGCAATTGTATTGTTATTCAAGTTGAAGCTCATGGTGAAGCATATCAATCGCTGAACGATTAGGCGCAGTTATGCCAAGTTGCGTCAAGTAATTCCTTATTCGCAATTGTAAGGCACAGATCTTCGACCAATAACAAATCATCATTATACATTTGTAATGTATATAGCAAGTCTGCGTCCGATGCTCGATTACGCGCCATAATTAATAAGTTCTCGGTCATGTAGTCTTTGTATTTATTCCACAGTTCTTGCGGATTTGACGGAAGGCATGTAGATATTATTATGGCGAATAGTACGCGTATTTGTTTTGGATGAGATGTGAGTGATACGTCATGAAGTGGGGTGTCCCTATGCATATCATCCTCTAACAAATGTAATCGCTGACATGCTTCACGATACGTCACATACAACTGACCGTCAACAGCTTTCAAATCATCAAATGATCTTGGTCCGCGCACGTTGACTAATAGCAGACGCAAATAGAAACATTCGGCGTTGTTCGGATGGATGGTGTAAATGCGTCCTATGGCATCGGTTTTACGGACATTTTGATAACCGTCAACACGCTCCCCTTGCTTTCGTCGTTGAAATGTTTTCGATGATGGATTCCAAATGAAATATTGTGGTATTTCGGAATATAGCAATGTTCTTGCAAATTCATCGTTTTCACACAACTCGAAAAAGATAGTTAGTGTTGTCCCCGGTGCTCGTGCTGCGATCTCAATGTTTTTTATTAATTGTAAACATCCGCCAGTTGTTGTTGTTTATTAGTAAAAGAGATTTTACAGGACTGCCAATCTTGCGGCAAAACATTATTTGATGAGAATTTGTATAGGCGGGATGAATCATTTTTTTTTGAAGTTATACTTCTTATACGAGTTCGGAAAAGGTTGCGATAGATTGCGCATTTGCGCATTTGCGCAACTATTTAACGTCGGCGAAAATGTTCCAGATTTTAAAAATCAAATGCTCCCGGCGGTCTTCGAACCAGTGAATCACCAGTGTACTGATTTTCAGTTTCTAAGCGCTACCACCTGCGNAATAGCCTATATGGTGTGGTAGATGCAGATTGGGGTGCAAATATATTAGACAGGCGATCCTATAGTGGATATGCGTTCATAGTTGCTGGCGCAGCAKTAAGTTGGGAKGCGCGTAAACAACGCACCGTTGCGCTYTCCAGCACCGAAGCCGAATATATRGCAATTACAGAAGCGACGAAAGAATCTATATATCTTCAAGGCATCTTTAAAGATTTCGGCATATCGTATGAGAACACTACATTATTCAACGACAGCCAAAGCGCTCAAAAACTAATTCAGTGCTTAGGCTACAGCTCGCGTACAAAACATATCGACGTGCGCCATCATTTCATCAAAGAATGCCACCAAAGCGGAAGAATCACGTTAACATATATGCCCACCGAAGATATGCCAGCAGACGTCTTAATGAAAAGCTTGAGCAAGGTCAAACATTGCAAATGTTCAGCAGCGTTAGGCATGACAAGTAGCCTCACTACTTCGAGGGGAGGTGTTGGCGCAACGAAGTAGTTTAGACTACCAACTTATATTATAGATATTACTATTTATTGCAACCTTGAATTGTTCCATTCCATGCATATATTTTACAGTTTATGATATACTTTCAGTTATTCCACTAAGTTCAGTTCGTTGTAAGCAGCCCATAAGAAAACTTGAATAAAAGGCTTTATAGTATAAAAACTCTAAACTCCTCGTTTCATTTAAACAAAATTAATTCAATAAAAATTAAATAAATCAAAAAATATGATTTGTTATGTTGGTTAGCTATTAATTTGTAATATAAAATGAAAAATGTTCATATCATTTTTTATAATTTTCTGTTGGACTTTAACTACGACTAACTTTGAATGAGTTGACTCAGCCAAAAAATGTTCTAGACAAAAAAAAAATTTTCCTGTGTTATTTAAATGGGAAATCGAAAATATCGATAATAGCATCGATAATATTAAGAGCTCAGGTCTTACCAGAACTTGTTTTTTGTCATGTCGGATGCGATTTTCATGGTGACTAAAAAAAACAAATAAAAACTATTTTTGGTCCACCTTAATAAGTATGGATGTATATATAATGATACATAATACAAACTGAATTAAACTGGTTTCAATAATAGATTTCTCAATTTTTTCAGTACAGAACCGCTGTGAATTGTTACAGTTTGGGTACTAATTTTTCATTACAGGTTTTATATAGGAAACCCCGTAGTTTAAACAAGTAAGAAAGGGCTAAGTTCACGTGCAATCGAGCATTACATACTCTTGCAACTTACAAAAATCCAAGACAGGGAAATACCTTATGGTGTAAAACCAATAATAATGAGGAAAGTCAGCCATCGGGTGTTCGAAAGTCTTAATATTGGGTGGCTAGGTTAAATTCTCATTAGTTATTCTTGATAATTTCGCCACATTTTCAATTAATATCGTGCCGCAACCATCGTATTCGCCTGATTTACCTTCGTGTAACTTTTGGCTATTCAGCTTAACCACTCCCAGGACACCGTTTTGACTCAATTGAGGATATAACAGCTGAATCGAAGAAGGCTCTGATGACCATACGATGGCGGATTTTTAAAAGTGCTATGGTGACTGGAAAATTCGTTGGCATGAGTGTATTGCAGCGGAACGGGATTACTTTGAAGGAGATGGAATGGACAACATTTACCTTTCAATTTGATCACAGTAGCATCTCAAACATTGACCGATATTTTCGATAAACTATAGGTATTAGTACCCAAATATTCGGTACCTAGGGACTTGAACAGTTTTTGTTTGATTTGAACAATTTTGGTCATAAAGGTGCACACACTAAAGAAATTATTAATGCAAAGTTATATATCCTGGCCCATTATATCCTTGCTTCTTGAATTATATAATGGGAAGTGAACCAATCAAGTGGAACTTAAAATGTGTTATATGGGCAGAAGACTTGATTGTTGTCCAATTTCGTCCCTTTTCGCACTGTGACATAAGCTTGCAAACGAATCCACACCCAACATTTTGTCAAAATCGGTGGGTCGGATTCCGAGATTTTCAAATCGACCCTCTAATATCAAATCCTGCTAATTGAAAAAAAAAACACCGTATAAATCGTAGACGTGCGGGTGACATAATTTATTGCAATGTTTAATACTACAGTCAGTTCCGGTATTAAATAGAAAAACAAAACATAAAGATGTAGGCAAAGTTTTGAGAATCTTTCGAGAACTTCTTCTGCAGGGACTTCAACGTCATGATGGGAGTGCAGCAACTCCAGGCATGTTCGTCCTCAGCCACGTTATATATCGAAGTTTTGAAAAAGAGCTTTCAGAGCTCGCATTCGCCTTAGGAAGTGCCAGTGATCCAGTTCACCTTTAAACTTCAGCTGTCGTACGACGTTGTCATTATCCAAAAGGCCTTTAAACCTATCTAGCTTCAATAAGGCTGTCCATTTTTTTGGTTTTCAAATCAGATAATTTTTCTGGAAGCATCAAACTCAGTGCAAATAATACCAAATACTTCTCCAGAAACGCGCGTTTTCAAATATTGCCCGATTGTATCCAACAGAAAAATGTCCACTGAGATCCTATAGCTTTATTTGCAGAAATTTTCGCGTTTTGTGTCTCGGGAGCGGATTCTTGGTTTTCTTCGTCAACTTTCAGATCTACCACACTTTTTTAAGTGTGCCTGAATGGATCGAAAATTATCATCTTTTTGTTTTCGATTTCGAAAAGTTACAAGCAGCGTAGCTTTTATATTTAATTTCTATGCCAGATCGATCGATTCTTCCTGAAGAATTACGCTGAGTGAATGAGTTAGAGATAGAATATCACATAGGTAAAACATCCCAACTATAAAATTAAATTTGCACTGCGATGAGTATCGTTGCTTTGATTTTGTTTGTAATGTGAAAACCGTCTTATATCGAAACAATTCCGTTCGTATATAGCCTTAGACAATATAAGTGAACTATACTTAGCAGTTTCCAATAGGTGCTAGACATCCCAACAACATCAAGTTCGCCAGAAAAAGTCCTTGATAGGTTTCGTATATCCTCTCATTTTGGTGCATCTAATACAAACACCTATTCAAGCAAAACAATATTAAATACTCTGACTCTGGACCCCATTCAATATATTTTCCTTACTAAAAAATATTTCTAAATATAACATTATGCAAGGTTTATGTAAAAGTTATACAAATTTCAATATAATGTTTGCAGTATTTTCTTTTACGGACTTTGTTTTTGGTCATGTTAAATTGGAACACATTTTTTGAAGTGAAACTTCTTTACGCGCGCTTGGCTTGGGGAGTAAGCTGACGAACACGTTACGAAAAGTGTGATCAGGCGAGGCGAACGGTAATTGGTGGGGGATATAGGCAAGCGTCAGCAGTGCGCGCGCACATTTTTCTTTCTTTCTCTTACAGCTGGGAAATGAAATATGTGTATACTTCAGTCAGTAATTCGTTTGCGAGTTTACTAGCGTTACGCGAACGGTGATAGTTTGGTTATTTTATTGTAATTTACTGTAATTTTACTGCGTTTATGAATTAATATTGTTCAATACATTCAATATTTTACGTTTAAAGTGAATAAAATTGTAAATTTATTTTAAAGTTTATGTTATGTGAATTTTCCGGTAAATAATAACAAATTATGGAGAAAAGTGACACAGACTCCGAGTATCAAAGCGGTGCTTTAGGACCACCAACTAAGAAGAAATTACGTACGGAAATTTTGCATAAAAGTGTGTGACAACAGATTCAAGACAAGATTTTAAACCTAGTGAGACCCAATCAATTGATAATGAATCACGAAGGTGAGTACGTATCTCAAACCAGTTACTAGCGTCGTAGCGTCATATGCATTCTTGCTTTACCTTGACTATTTTCTCCCTCTACTAATATGCGGCATTCTACTCTCGACATTGAGACGCGTTTGATTCTCTGTCCTTTTCTTGCCCCTCTTTCTCTTTTTCTCTCGCTTTTTCCTTGTTACTCTTCCGTATTTTAGCCTCACGTTTCTACAATTTACTTCAGCAAAGTTTTAAAATAGAATAACATAAAATTTAACTAAAACGTAAATTATAAAATACGTATTAATTGTAGAGGTTTACCATTACAAATAATTGGTGACATCGTGATTAAACATGACAATAATCAAATGGAAGTTAATGATGGAAATCTCACTATAGATCATGTACAAAAACCGAGACAAATGATTGAAGTTAGGTACATTAATTTCCATTTTACTTTTATGATCATTCATGACTCTAATAATAATTTACTACATTTACACAACTGAAATTATGAAATTATAGGTTAAAATAAAGCGCCAAAAACTTCTGCAGAACGTGGTCGAGAATTCAGAGCACGAAAAGCACTGCTCATTAATATATGTTCATACATGTATATATTGCGCACACACATTCATATATATACTTATAGATAGAGCGAAAGAAGTTTCACTTCAGTCGTGCGATCATAAGCACACTCACTTTTTGAAGTTATACTTCTCATACGAGTTCGGAAAAGGTTGCGAGGTTGTTAACGCATTTGCGCAACTATTTAACGTCGGCGAAAATGTTCCAGATTTTAAAAATCAAATGCTCCCGGCGGGCTTCGAACCAATGAATCACCAGTGCACTGATTTTCAG
>NW_017534637.1:32978-34897 GCF_001853355.1 Bactrocera latifrons
AGCTTTTCCCTTCCTATATTTTTTTACAAATTTACAAGTTCGCAAGTGATGAAAGAATCTATAAAAAATAAATTAAAAATTAAAAATACATCTTTGTAGGTAAATATGTATGTGTTAAATTTATCATATAGCATGTTGGACAACAGAAATTTTAATAGCGGTTGCTTGCCTCCCCTACCGTCCCAGTTACACAAAATCAAGAATTCGTTGGTGTACAGATGCCGCAACACATCACATACACTTTCGGAAGTGCCTTTCATCCTTAAAACAAACTGTTTCTGTAATTTGCAAATACTATGCAAAATAAATATTGTTTATTGAAGAAATTGTAAACATTACAAACCGTTGCTGTAGCAAATTCTTCGCATTTTAGTTTTTCTTCCATTTCCAAAACTGCATTAAATACACTAGATGTTAGAGTGAAACCAATTTCTGTTTGTGTGCTGTCGATTTCTTCGCCAGTCACTCAGCGTACTGATTGGTGAACTTTTCGAATTAGCACCTTACATTCGCGGGCGGTTTTTTTTGGGTCATTTCTGCGCTTTTTTGAATTATCTGAAAAGAGAACAGGTGCAGTTAGAAAATACTTAAATAATACTTATAGAACAATAAAAATTTTATGGACATAAACTTACATTTTCTTTCAAAAAGCTGCCCATCTTCCWTTTCATATTGTCAACTCTTGAAGACAAGTCTTGTAGTTGGGTGGAAATAGTTTTTAACATGTTAAAAACATCTGAAAAAGGTATAAACATAATAAAGTAWACATTTTTATGAAATGCATTTTAACAATATATTGGATTACCATTTCCTTCCATAGGCAAATTTTTTATTTTTTGCTTTAAGAAGCTTGCCTCTGAGTTATAGCAACAAGAAATGTTGAACTTCTTCCGTTTAAATGTCAATTGTTCTACAATAATAAATGCGTAAAAATAAATTGAAAACTAAAGTGACAATTCTACATATACATTTTACGGGAGCCGAAGACGTTGTTGGGCATTCCTCCAAATAGGTTTCATCAAAAAGCGCTGATGAATCCATCTGATTAAGAAATAAAAATTTGGCTGCATCAAATTCATTTTAAATAACTTAACATAATGTAATAACCGTCGGAACAATCCGATAATTACAGTGAAAAATACTAATTTCAAAAATTCACACAGATGATGTAAAATCGGAATTAGAAGAAAATTGCCCTTGTCTTTTTCTATTTTAAATAAATGTGAATCCAATTTATTTGCCAACAAAGTACCTGAATCCAGATGATAATTCCAATGGTTCGTGAAAGTAGTTATCAACACCCAAGAAACAATGTGCCGATAAAATAGCGATACCAGATTCCTCTGTTATGCCTATAACTTTTATGGGGTCTAATTTTTGACAAAAACAATAGGATGCTTTTTCTTTTTTAAAATCTATATTAAACGAATTCGTTTTTGATATTTTATTGCAAGTAAAATCTGGAATATTTCTTTCTCTAGCCTTAAATGTAATTGCTGCAGGATTTTATTGGGCTTATTCATAAGTTCTTTTAAATATTGCATGTGATTTTCAAACTTGTAAGCGGAAAAGTTATCTAGAGGACCATACTGCTTGGTACAGACAGTTAAATGGAGTAAACCGTGTATATTGTAACTAACTAAATGCATATATTTCCAAACAAATCAACGAATTCTCCCAAGATTTGTTGGGCAACATTGGTTTCAGTGCTATAAGACTTCTTRCATGATAGTAGCCTTATACAGGGTGGCTGATGAATTTTGCTACATTAAGAAACTCAAATAATTTTTTTTTTTCAGTGTATGGAATTCATTTTTCTTTTATTCATGTTAAAGCTCATTAAATTTTATTAAATATAGCTTAATTAGTTTTAAAAATAATGGAATTTAAATGCCCCCCTGCTCGTTGATGCATGTGCG
>NW_017534637.1:35907-43009 GCF_001853355.1 Bactrocera latifrons
AAAAAAAAAAAATAACCAGATTCTCTAAATAGAAAAAAAGATATTTCATTTTTTTTTTTTGGTAGCGGCTTTCATCAGCCACCCTGTATCTGCATTAAATAAGAGGAAATGGTAGTAATAGTCACCACCAATGCAATCCTTTAGGACAAATATACGTATATCCAATAAAAACTGCCTTAACTCTGTTGCTTTCCAACTACTGATTTCATCTAAACTTCTACATATTCGACAGAATTCTGAAAAAACTAAATTGGAAAAAATTTTATTTTTTCGTTAATTTTGCTTACATTTATAGCGGGATTCTGTAACCAGTCTCTAGTCTATATTTGAGATATTTTGAGGTAAAATCTCAATTTGTGACTAGTTTAGTTTAGTATTCACTAAACAGTCTAAAGCTTTAGTCTCAAAATATTGCCACAAATTTGAGACGCGGTAGTTAACAGGTCACAAAACSAAAAAGAACTCTTCTCTGCCATTTTGAATATACTGAATAGAGATCATCATAGATATTAATCGATTGTCGTTTGTGTATTTTTTTTTTCAACTCAAACTCGAAAAGGTTAAAAAAAAATTAATTTTACATAAATTCCTTTAATATTATGAAACAAAGTCAACATATATTTTTAATTTTTTAAGGTTTTTTCAAAATCGATACTTTCGTCAACGCAACGCTGTAGAAAAATTCAAATAATACTAAGAGAATTTTGTAAAACAATGAAGTGAATTGTGTAAATATAAAAAAGGGGGAAACATTAAAAGTTACTAATTTGAAATCAACCTACTCATTTTGTTTATTTCAAAAATTTGTGAATTAAACATTCCAGGTGCAAGTGCAAGTKAGTATATCACCGACATTAGGGAGAACAAAAGAGTTATCATCAAATAAATGATCCTTCGAGCCTCTTTGAAAGGCACCTAGAGGAAAAAAAATTGAACCAAAATAAAAAGAAAAATACAGAATACAAGATACTCATACATACGAGTATAGTATATTAAATGTGTAAATAAATTATAATAAACTGGCGTGAAACAAAGCCACCACAGAACTCACTAAAAACTAAAAGCGGGCGCGATTTAATGAAAATAAAAGAGAAGAAAAAGATAAAAACATTAAGCACGGGAGAGGAATCGAGTAGAAAAGCAGAGCTGCACACCGCAGTAACGCCGGGAAAGAAAAAAAAAAACTAAACTCAGAGAGCGAGAAGGAAGAGAAATATTCTCATAAACCATAGGTATCTCACCCTCTGAAAGACCCTTGGCGGAAATTAATGTGAGTCCAGTCCAATTTAATTTTAAAATTGATGTTTTTCTGCACAGATATAAATATGTACATATGTATGTATGAATTCTTTATTTTTCTTTTAAGTAACAGTTAGTAGTATTTCGGCATACAGTTACTTATAAAACCCCAACTGTTGTTAATAAAACATATATACATATATATTTATATTATATATGCAGTATGACAGTTCGGTATATATGTACGTATGTACCGAAATAATGGACCTGCCTATAAGCTTATTTAAATTATTAAGCTTAATTCGTGTCTCCAAACACACCACAAAATAAAATACCAAAAAAAACAAAACCGACAAAGTTTATATAAGTCAAGCATTTATACTTGCGAATCTTCAGCGATACCCCTTGGGCTAAAGAAACAAAAACAAAAAGCAACAAGCAAGATCGCTTAAAACAAAAGCAAAGGCAAAAGAAAGAACCACAAAAGCTAATAAGCGAAATTTATGCATGTACACATATTTACTTTTACATTTGCATGTTTCCCGCCGAAATTTATACCGCAATCACACTCACCTTTATGCTCTTTCCGTACTCAATCTCTCACTAAAGAGATCTTTATAAAAACAATTGATACATATTTACTTACCTGCGAACAAATACTTATGTATAATCTTTCAATATAACACATTATATACAAATATAATATAGTATACATGCATTTAGCATTTTTTGCTATATTGGACATACTTTTATAAACATATAAAATATATATGTATATATACAACAATTGCACGAAAAAAGTTATAGAAACGTATGCCAATAAATATATAGTACATGTATTCCTGTTTATTACGGCTGTCCGTTCGCGTTCTTAAAAGATACAGGTAGTAAAAACAAAACAAATATACAAATTAAGCGCGAGTGCAGCGAATATAAATTAAGTTTGATACACGGTAAAAAACAAAACGAAAACAAACAAAATAATCAGACATATTCAATAAAAATAAGTACATTCGAACATTTATGAAAACAAGGATTAATCGATTTATGCGGTGAATAAGCATTCGCAAAATCATATAACCTATTTCATTTATAATAAAAATTTATTATTTTTACAAAAAGTTTTTACATATTTTTTCAAAATACCAATTTTACAATTGTATTTCAAACGGAACATTTACAAACATTTTTTACAAAATTCTTTAATAACTCCAATTTTACAACATTTTTTTTTATATATTTTTTCATAATACCAATTTTACAATTGTAGTCCCGTCCTTCCGGGACATGTACACTGCCGTATACACAAACCATCCCAAACTTTCGCGATTGTCAAAAAAAAAACAGTCAAGCCAAAAAATAATGAAAATGAGTCGAATAAAAACCTTTTTAAACCCTAAGCCAGCAATAATATACAATATAATAGGCAAGCTAATAGAAGCCAAACACTTGTGACAAATCATTGGCAATCATTATGTGAAATATGTAAAAGAGGTCACAATATAAGATCTTGGGAGAAGTTTAAAAAAATGTCTGTTTCAGATAAAAACAATCTTGTCCGACAACATAAACTTTGCATCAACAAAAAGTCTGTCCAATTCTCACGGAACAAAAGACTGTGAAAGCAAAATTTAAATGTGTTCACTTTCAACGAAGACATCACTCATTGCTTCATATTACAAAATTTTCAAAATATGAAGCAAACTCAATTTCATTAAACCACCGGGTTAGTTACTACAACCAAAAGTGATAATCCCTAAATCTCAAATCCCGAAAAAAGGGAAGAACAACCATGTTGCTCTAAAGCAGCAAAAATTCAAGCGCTTCATTCAGAAAATGAAAGCAAAATACTTTTACCCACTGCGGTCATCACCATAGCACATAAGGGTGATTTATTCAAACTAAGAGCACTAATAGATCAAGGCTCTCAAAGATCCTTTATATCATCAAAGGCTCAAAATCGGCTCAAATTGCCGAATTTCGGGAATGGGCGGAAGAATTATCCAAAATTCGAACAAAATATGCCCAATTACCATAGTATCTCCAAATGCGCATATTAGAATAGATGCACAAGCCATCGTTCTACCGCAACTCACAAATTTGCTTCCAATCTATGAAGTGAATAAAATACACTGGGAAAAACGCTCCCATCTCAAACTAGCAGATCCCAATTGTCATACTCCATCACAAATCGACATATTAATAGGCGTGACTTAATACCTCAAATAATTCTTGAAGGTATAGAGAAAATCTCCAATAAATTGTTAGCCCAAAATAAAATCTTTGGGTGGATTATAAGTGGCCAAGTCCCTGAAAAAATCAATTCTTTAACCACACAGGTGGAAAATATCTCAAACGAATTTTTAAATAATCAACTTAAAAAATTCTGGGAAACAGAAGAACTACCCCCGAATCACCCAACTTTCAGAAGAAGACCAGGCAAGCGAAGCCTATTACAAGTCCACCACAACAAGAAACGAACATGGTCGTTATGTTGTGCGATTACCCTTCACATCAACCTTTCCTGAAACCATAGCTCTAGGCCATTCGAGAATATCAGCAGTCCAGCTATTTCTAAGCCTGGAAAAAAGCTGGATAAAGAAAAATGAGTTTAAATCGGCATACGATAATGTGATGGACGAATATCTTGACCTCAATCATATGGAAGAAGCTGTATCATATTAAAAGGTATCTAAACTTAGATATTTATCATTTTATCTGCCACATCATGGGGAATACGACCTGATAAAATCACAACAAAAGTACGAGTGGTTTTCAATGCCTCAAAGTGTACGAGCTCAGGCACATCACTCAATGATGTACTATATACAAAGCCAATATTGCAACCTGCTCTTATGTTGCTAAATCTATGTAAATTGGCGCATGTTTAAATACGTTTTCAATGGGGATGTAGAAAAAATGTACAGACAAATTCTAGTACATAAAGATGACCAAGGGTATTTCCAGGGTATAGTCTTCCGCAAATCAAGTAATAGTCCGATCAGCGACTACAAACTTAAAACCGTCACCTTTGGATGAAGTGGCAAAAACGTCTGACACAAATTTTCCCTTAGCAACTTCTGTGTTACAAACACAAACATACGTTTATGATACTCTATCAGGTAGTCACAGTCTGTCATTAGTGTGCGAATCACAAGTGATCAAAGCACTAAACTCAGCGGGATTTCCTCTAAAGAAAATTACGTCAAATCATCCCGAAATAATAAAAAACATATAAAGGAAGACTTATTAGATACAGATTTCCTCACATTTTAAACGGCCAGTATAACAAAAACTCTAGGGATTCGGTTTCAAAACTTTTCGAATCCGCAGGATGGCTTTTGCAAATAATGATTCAAGCACAAACTTCCTTCAAGAATTGTGGCAAGGTGGCACTGAATGGGAAGAACAGGGTTCAATTTGCTAACAACTTGCATACTATATCAGAAATTCGAATCCCTCGATGGGTAAATTTCCCCCCTAACATTAACACAGAATTACACGGTTTCTGTGATGCCTCTGAAAAGGCTTATTGCGCAACAGTTTTCGTACGATAACAAAATATATGCACACCTCTTGGTAGCCAAAGCCAAAGTCGCACCTTTGAAGACACTCAGCCTGCCACGGCGTGAACTGAATGGTGCTTTTCTGTTAGCAAAATTAATTTCAGTAGTTCAAACCCATCTGAAATTAACCGATGATAAAACATATCTTTGCTCAGACTCAGAAATAGTTTTAGCGTGGTTAGAAAAACCACCCTATTGCTGGAAGACCTATTTATCTAATCGAATATCCCAAATTGTAGACTTAGTTGGCCCAGTAAAATGGCAACATGTTGCAAGTGAAGATAACCCAACGGATCTTGGGACAAGAGGTTGCAAGCCACTGCACCTCATCACCACTACACTCTGGTGGAATGGTCCAACATGGCTAACAGAATCACAAGAAATCTGGCCAAAGTCTCCCGCTCTTAATATAATACCGCCAGAAAGTCGGAAAATTTAAAATTTTCATATCACTACAGAAGAGGATGATATTCTCTATAGATTTTCATGATTCCCTAGAGCACAATGCATTCGAAGACTCAAACAAAAAATGAAAGGAGCACCAAATGATTCTTGCGTACAACTAACGTATTTCGACTTGCAACATGCCAAGGGCGGCCTAATAATATATACACAAACTCGCTATTTCAGCAAAGAGAAATCAAAGTTGCTCGGAAAGCGACCTCTCAAAAAGGAAGCTCACTTCCCGTCTTAAATCCATTCTTGGATTCTAAGGGATTAATAAGGGCAAATGGAAGATTAGTGAACTCCAGCCTTAGTTATAACGATTATATCATTATTCCAGAGAAATMCCGTTTTACTTACCTATTTCTAGCTTACATTGCATGGTGAGCATCGCTTAATGCAACAAATGGTTCGTCAAAAATTTTATTTACCGCGACTAAAGCCACAAATCAAACGGACGATTTTCATGTGTAAACAGTGTACCTTGTACAAACATAAAGTGCGTACGCAGATCATGGCCGCTTTACCACCTGAACGCTGCAACTGTGCTCTACCCTTTACCATCACTGGGGTTGATTTTRCTGGACCTTTCTAGATAAAGGTCTCCATGTTAAGGTCTTCTTCATTTAGAAAAGGGTATGTGGCTGTCTTTTGTTTTACGACAAAGGCAGTGCACTTCGAGCTTTGTTTAGATCTGACAACTGCGGCTTTTCTCGCAGCAATTGCATGCTTTGTCGGACGACGCGAATTTCCATCAAAGATTATGAGCGACAATGGGAAAAACTTTATCGGAGCTTAAAGAGCCACCAAGAAACAGTTCGTGAACCTCATGAAGGAAGTATCTCCTAAAATTATTAAAAAATATGAGCCCCAAGGGATCGATTGGCAGTCTATACCTCCATGTTCTCCACATATGGGTGGACCTTGGCAATCAACAGTAAACAGCTTTCAAGTCCCATTTAAATAAATCGGCTGGTAATCACAAATTCAATTATGAGGAGTTTACTACACTACTCACTCCTATCGAAGCCGCATTAAATGCAAGACTTATATCACCACTCGCAAGATCCCTCCGATTTCACAGCTCTTACACCTGGACACTTCTTCAGAGGAGCTCTCTTCTCGCCATACCTGAGACAGAAGRAAACTCACTCACTTTAATAAATCTTTGGGAAAAATTAATTCCATYACGAATTTAGCCACAAATGGAAGGAGGCCTATCTTAAAGATCCCCATAAGAGATATCGATGGAAAACGATCCAGAAGGAACCCAGTACAGGCAAATGCGTCATCWTATAGGGCGAAAGCCTTCCYCCAACCGAATGGGGGAAAGGTACAGCGGGGACGAGATGGTCATATTAGAGTGGTAGATGTACGAACACAAACTGGYAYACCAAMGGTCGAGGTAAAATTGTGCTTCTCTCTGACCACCGAATAACTGATTACACAAACTCCGCGAATTCAAACGTTTAAAATAAAATCAAAACCGTCAATTAATTCGTTTAACCCTAAGTACTACCGTTATACAAATGGTACAYGCAAACCTACAACCATATATAGATATATTGGGTATCGAATTACATAATTCAATCCATGAACCATACAATGTTTTAATATAGTATATTCCAATCCAATATGAATGGGCATATATAACATCCAACTCACTCCCAAGACTATGAAGTCCGCCATTGTTGCACATGAAGAGTCTTGAGTCCGTCAAGGCAATCAACTGTTGCAACACCTAGAGGTACATATGAAGATCCATTTGAAGAAAATTTGGCTAAACGGTGCAGCTCCCTCCACATAGGGACCACAATAAAATTTACATATTTTTCACAAATTTAGCTGCACTT
>NW_017534638.1:0-27462 GCF_001853355.1 Bactrocera latifrons
AGCAAAGACATATACCAAAGAGTATATTGCAAATTAAAATTCTCACGTTTATAAAAATAAATTGTAGTCAGGTATGTGCAGCGTGATAAAAAAAGTAAAAAATTGTTGATATGTATGTATATAAGTATCTTAAAGGGCACATCTGAAGCCAAATTTTGAAAAAGTCGATTCTATCATGTTTCGACAGTTGATACCTTTAAGAATAACATACGTGGACTTCAAATGTACATCTCAAATAGTTTTGAGTTGCAACCATTTAAAGGGTAGTAGTTCAATTCAGTCCGATCCACCAGTTAATTTTTCAAAGCCTTTGCTGAAATGACAACTCGAAGAAAAATTATCCTATCATTATCAACAATCAGCATTTAACGACCTATCGACTTTGAACTGATCAAAAATCGAACTTTGGCAGACCAAAAACAATCAATATTTGGAAGAGTTTCAATATTTTTAAACGCCACCGTTTTACCATTTTACCAATTTGTATTTTTATTTTATTTTTTATCAGCCATCAGTGCTAAGTATTTTGATGTGTTCAAAAACAAATTTACTGCTACTAAAATAAGCTTCAATATTTAATACAGTGCAAATAATAGTTGAAATTTCATTCACTACGCTTATATTGGCTCGTACACTAAGTAATGACAACAGATGATCTTACAAGATTTTTTCTCGACCAATTTCAAGCTTAACCGTTTTTTCGTTATTTAAACAACGGACATAATAAGGCATGTGTGTTAAAAATTTTATTCAACTTTTTGGAATAGTTTTCGTTTAGTGCTCTATCCGAAATGGAAGATCGAAAACCCATTTGCGGCATATTTTAATGTTATACTATCAAAATAGTAATGCCGAGTTTAAACCAATTCGAAGTCTCCAAAAATTTTCAAAAAGACAATTGATACTTATTTTGGCTGACAATACTACGATTAATTCTGAATTTTATTCTCGTCTGCTGAGCAACTTACTCCGGGTCTCTGTAAAATTTTTGGGATGAGATTACTTTAAAACAAAACAACAAAAAAAAAAATTAGACTGGATGGCAAAAGGTATTGGATCAAAATGAAAAAAATGTCATTTTATAAAATGTTTTACACGTCTAAATTACCCTAAATTATTGGTACAATACCCAATAATTTCTTCTGTTACCTCTATAAAAATGGATTTTCAATACAACCCAAATACTGTTTAAGCGAACTAACTACCCACTCAGATTTCGGTTATAGTAAACATTAGACTTTCTTAAGGAATTCTAGAAAAACGTGAAACTATTCAGAAGAACGAAAAAACAGACTAGCATTTTAAAAATGCAGGGTGTTTTTTTTTTCAGGACTATTTTTTCCGCTTTTAGCCAGCGTGTTAATACGTGAAACAAAACGACATTGACATAGTTCAGCGAATTAAGAAACAGCGGCTACGTTAGCTAGGTCATATCGTCCGAAGGGAAGAAGAGGAGGACCTCCTCTCCGTTGAAAACACCAGGTGGAGAAGGATTTGTCAAATAGTGAAAAGAAGAAACGACTGGCGCGCTGTTTTTAATACAGCTATATCCACGTAAGCGGTATCTACGCCAGTAAATAAGAAGTTGAAGACAGTATATCAAAATAAATATATATAAATTTCTATTTATGTTTTGGTTTACTTATTCGCTCAATGCTAAACATTTTCAATGATGGATACTGTAGCCGCCCATTGGTTATACATATTGCTCTACTAATGTGATAGTGACATTGATGCCAAGACCACCTGTTGCTTTCACTTCTTGGCAATGAAATAAAAGAAAACCGCATTTTCTGTTTTATTATCATCTCCCACTCTTAGTGTGCTTCCATTGTTTTTCACAATTTGAAAATTACATTTGCTTTGAATAATACACTTGTATAAAACTCAAAGCAATATAATGATAAGAAATGACCAATTTTGTTAAATGTTTGACATGAGGTATGAGTAATTATATATGGTATTGTACAAACATACATATTTATTGTTGTGCACTTAAATTTAGAATTTAATTATAAAATTGTTATCTGGTGTATACTTGTATGTACATTCGCAGTATTCAATTAACTGCAAATCCTCTCTAAAATGTATAAAACACCATTATAATCTTCCACATCATAATGAGGGTTTTGTGTATGCTACCAACGTATCGTCCTGCAAATGATTAAATTTAATTGTTTTTGCAACAACAATGCAAGTCATTTAATTCCCACGTCCAAGTAAATACCACGCAGTGTCCAAGATAATGCAAGGTTGCTCAATTAATAACACTACTACTATCTCTCTTATATGTATATATGTATATACAGGCTATACAGAAGCTCATATTTACAAAATATTCGTCAATTTATATGACAGCTACATATATGCTACAGTGGTACGATAATGGCACTTCCAACAAATTTTATATCATTATTTCAAAAACTGAGGAACTAGCACGGATATACACGTACATATAGACGGACATGGTTCGTTACGCTAATCATTTATATATATATACTTTAAGGGTTGCAAACATTGTATCAAACTTAATATACTTTACGTAGAGTAAAATTACAACTCAAAATAGTAAGCATTCAAGGAACATGCCGTGAAAATTACAAAAGTTAAATAAACTAAATCAAAGAATCAGAAAGTGAGTGAAGTTATTTAACCCTTATCTAGCACACCCGTTACCGGTGAAAATTATTTCAATGAAGCAAGAATGAAAGTTTATAAGCCCCGGCACGCCAACAAGCTGTGTGACAAAAGATAAGTAATATGCCAGAACTACCGAAAAGATTTACTTTTTGCTAGTGATGTATCACTGCATTATGTACAAGGATATTTTATAAGCATGTAAGTAAGCAAAAGCTTGTCAGGATTAGTCAATCTAAAAAATATAGTCTATAATCATATATATTTAAGAATACAATATTTAGATAAGACTGCTGGCGCTGATATGTCGAAGCAGTCATAAAACAGACTAATATAAAAATAAAATTCTTAACAGAAAATACGAGATGTCTGTGAATTGAATTTTTCCAATAAACACATTTATACAAATTTTAGAATAAATTCTTTAAAGAACTCCGTGCCTTATAAATTATTATGAACCTGTGGCATTTATGAACTTAAAATTCGCCTGAGTAATTGAATTTGAGATTCATACTAGACCCAAAGGAATTCATAATTAGAAGACTACCAGAATTTTAAAGCTGATGCCATAACTATTTCTCTTTTATGACGTTACTAATATTTATTTATCTTAAAAATGGTGATAAATTTTTTTAAATTAAAAGTTCGGCTTAACTTGACGAAAAGCGTCCGTAATAGAAACCATTTTTGGATATTTACAATTTAGTTAATTAACATAGTCACATAGGTGAATTCATTTCCACTTTTCTATGAAACTTCTTTATAACTAAACAATTAAAGCTAACTAGGTTACAAGTTTTAGGAAGCACTTATTCGTTATTAGGTATAGGTATTGTTGTACGATTATAAGTATGATGTGGTACAGATTAAACAATAAAGATAAATATAACCGTTAGTGGTGAATGAAAAAAACTGAAATTCTGTTAGTGAATGAATAAATGAAATTTTGTTAGTGAATAAATTGCAGCTCTTTGATCAAAAGGCTGCCTAAGATATCAATTCATGCCAATTTGTTGCAAATAGATTGTCAAATAAGTTGTCTATGCAAGAACTTGATTTCGATAGTGGCACCTATAAGCTACCTAAGGCAATAACTTAATAAATTTTCCATGAAGATATCTCGTCAAATGAAAAAAACTCCCCATATAAGAACTGGCAGCTGTATGCTAAGGTGATTCGATATCAGCTCTTCCGAGGAATGACTAGCTTCTTGGGAAGAAACTTCAATTTTACTATATTTGAAATATTTTCCCAAATTTCGAAGAATCGTAATAAAAATGTAAAAGATGGAACCTTTGGGTGAACGGTCCGTCAAACTAGACCGTTCGCCTGTTAAATATCATAATCCGTTAGTATCATATTTAAAAAAAGATTACTCCATATAGTTAATTAGAGGATATGATGAAAATAAATGTCAAAACTTGTTTGCTTGTAATTGTGTGTTCGCGGAAAAAGTATGTTTCATGTGTGCATGCATAGATACAAGGTGCTTTCCAAAGTAAACAGGCCTTTTTTGATTCTAGCGCCATCTATTTGTCGACTGGTGCGTTAGAAATCATCATTGAAATTCATATAAAAGAAATTGAACATCTCCAAATAATCGATTTATCGCATTTTTACCGAAGATTTGGGCTTACGAAAGGTGTGTGCACGATTTTTTCATACAAATTGACTGACGATCACAAGTTGCTGAAAATCCAACATTTGAAGGACATTATTAAAAAGGTTATTTGACCAAAAATCACATTATAACCATTAACTACTCCCCGTATTCACCTGATATGGCACCGTGTGACTTCCTTTTCGAAAAAGTGCATTTACCCATGAAAGGAAAGCGTTATGCACACATAGAGGCCATACCTGCCAACGAGCTAAAACCTGTTCGACCTGCCTTTGGAGCGTGCAAAACCTGTATTGAAGCAGAAAGAGACTAGTTTGTATAAAATAAGTTGATTTTGCCGAAAAAACTATTTGTTCTGTTCTTTTTTTTAAGTTCTGTTTACTTTGGAGCGCACCTTGTACAGCTTAAACAATCGCACTGAGATACTGAGAACTTGACATTTGTGCGATCTTTTTCATTCGAAACAACCAGGTGGTAGACTTGGTGACTTTTATAAGGCTTTTTTATTAATAAAATTTTACAAAAATATCATATTGATTTAACTTTTGTCTCACTATCAAAAATACCACCTGCCTAATATAAAAGTTTGCCTCAGGGTCTAATACTCACATATAGAGAGCATATATTTACAGATGCAATGCCATTATTATTAAAATCTGCAATGTTAAGAGATTTCTTAAAGTAGAGAAAGCACTCGACCACAAATTTGAGGGAAACACTTAAAATTTGGAAAGTGTGTACGTCGCTATGAGACAGGTGTACAAAAGCCATCAATAAGAACAGTCGTGAAATTGTACCACTTTAACCATTGCACTTTTGATGCTTTAGTATTTTTTTGAGGAGGAAGGTAAAATGTGTAAAAACATATACATACTTCACGCTATTTTAATCATTCTGCTTTTAGAAAGTTATTCTTCAAACTACGTAGCTATAAAAGCCAGCTATAAAAGTGATACAACTATTTTGATAAAATATGCATAAATAGTAGAGTCAACCGTCCTCAGGCAAGGTTTCCACGTATCGTAAAACATAATTAGGAAAACTGTACACCAGATAATAAGAAATTTTCAATAAAATTAATAGATCTATTGATCACAATCTTACTGTTGTTTGTGGGTTGAAAACGTTGTAAACAACTTAATAAAAACTCTCTAATATGAAAGCATTAAATACATATAATAGGCATATGATACCAGGTGATTTAAAAAAAAGTACTTTAAAACGCTCCTTTATCAAATGACATTGTTAATAACTTAATATCTCAATTTAAAGCGAATAAATACTTTAAAATAGGCCTATGTTTTATTAAATTTATAACATACGAAGCACCACCAAATTTGCCGCTTAAAAATAATTTTGAACCATACAAACACACATCAGGTTTGATTATGACTTCTGTGGTTGGTTATATTCATTTAGAGACTTCCAACTTGCTATTATGCTTTCAAAAATTGATTCGAATCGAAAAATTTCTAATATTAAAGAAGAACACTGTAGTAAGGCAACAATACATAGTAACTGAAAATCTTAACAAAATCCACTTTCATCCGAATGAAAGTCAATTAGGCTCTTGCCACTTGTAGATCTAATGCGACCAGTCAAACCATGGCCACAGCTCTCTGGTTGATATTTTGCAAATTTGGCAATGAATCCAATTTTTAGCTCTAAAGCAAATATGACAAGCAAAGATCAAGTAGAAGCGTTAAGAGCTGCCATAGAGAGATTTCGAAATGACATGAATATATAACACACAGCATTTTATATATACATACATAGACATGTATATGCACATACTTGCAAACAATATAAAGATATGTAAATTTACCCAACAGTTAAGTATCAAATAAGCCATAAGATATTAATGTATGAGTATATGCGTGTGATGTTTATGAATCCACTGAAAGTGCAAATATTTTGAAGTAGTTGTCCTCAGTAGCTTTTTGAGATTTGTAGGTATGAACTTAAAATATAGGTGCTCAAACTATAAAATACGTTAACTTCTGTTTAAAAGTTCCTTCACTACCACTGCAATATATTCAAAATGTAAATGTTATTCAACGCTCTAAGGGTCATACACACAACTTCCATTCTGGTATTTAAATTGTAAACGCCCATCAGTTATTGCGAAAGCAGGGCACCTCAAAGCTCCCTTTAGGTTCGCAAATAAACGCACACATGTGTACATAGTACACACATAAGCTAGACCTTTTTCTATTTTCAGGTATGTAAGATTTCAACTTTTTAATGATTAAATTAAGGCAAGTGAAATTTATTTTCTCTCAAATAGAAGAATATTAGTAAAAAATCAAAATTTATTACATATTTCTTGTATGTTCATTTCAGCAATTACTTTTGATTGTCTGCAAAAAGCCGTTTAACATCCATCTTAACATATAATATCAAAATGTTTGACCTTTGAGATACAAAACAGATTACTTCAGTGTTGATCTGACTTTACTTTGTATTGACCTAATTTACGGCTTATGGTACTTAACAATCATTATTGCTTTAGAGAACCCATCGGAAATATATACAAGCATATCAGATACATTCCGGTTAAAACGTTAAAAGGCAAAACATCGGAAACATAGTAGCTCAATATAAATGAATCAAAAGGTTTAAAGATTTCGTAAATTTCATTAATTAATCAAAAATTTCAAGTCCTTATAAAATATTCTCTTCTTGATTGTACTAATAAAGTTTTCATTTTTAACAAACTTTATTTAAATTCTAAAGCTTCCCTTTAATTGTCAACCTTCGCCTCTCTTTGCTATAGCTAATCTCTTGTAAAATTTCGTTTGCTGGCCCAATAACTTTTATATTGTTGCGTATCTAACGATACAAGAAAGCCATAGGATGTGTACTGAAATGGAAAAGTGGGTTGTAGAAGGAATAACGTCAACAAGAGAATGTGCACATGCGTGTGTATGAAACTTTGCTTTTGTTACTTTCTTATTTTCTCTATAAAGCTATAAATTTAGATTCACAAACAATCACAATTTGTACTTATATTAATATATCGTACACTATCTGCATAAGAGCCGCAACTCGAAAAATTAAAGAAAACCTGTTTCTGTAAAAATCATTGACTTTTACCGTCAAATACTTAGTCGTCTATAAAGTAAAATAACTTCTATCGAGATCATCTTACATAAACATTATTGGTTTTCTAGACAAATTAGGAGACATTATTGACTAAGATATCGAATAACATTATGATAGTCACATTTCTTTCGTCAAAAGTTATAAACAATTATTCCTTTTTGTGCTTAGCACACAATCATTAAAAATATTTGCTTTTATAAAAAATTGCATCATATTTTTGGTACAAATACCTAAATCGAAGAGAATAAAGTAATCAGTTCAAAAAGAGCCAAGCTAGGTTGGATCACTGTTTAATTATTATCTTCCACTCTTATTGTGTTTCCATTGCTTTTCTTCAATTTCAAAGTTATATTTCTTTTGAATAATACACTTGTCATCGTGTATAATTGTATATACGTTTGTAGGATTCTGGACTGGAAAATTCGTTGGCATAAGTGTATTACAGTGGGACGGGATTACTTTGAAGAAAATGAAGTAAACAAAATTCACCTTTTAATTTGATCACAGTATGCACTATTGGGTTATATGGGAGTGGGTGTGGTTACAGTCTGAAAATACACATTTTCTCAGCGCATCGTAGGATTTGGTTGAAAGTGGTAGGATAGTTCCTGATATATAGGATTTCATCTAAAGAGTAAGTTTAGCATTTAGGGGCCAGCAGATGTCCCTTGTCATACATAGATAGTTTCTATAAGTGCGCGATTTTACCATAATAGCATTATCCCATCCAAGCTATGAACGTTATATGTGTTCAAATACTTTTTATTTCACCAGTTTGATGATGAACATAATTGCAAGTCAGCTCACTTGTTGAATAATAACAACAAATGTTTAGCACTGAAAGTAAAAATATTAATATCAAGGTTAGTTAATACAGCTTTTAAATGGGTGACAAATAAGCAGCTCCTTGGGGAAGAAGAAGACGCGTAAAAGCTCATAAAATGATATATCTAAAGGTGAGGCATCGCTTCGGCTGTTGGCAAAGGTAACGTGGACGAACATGGTCAACCGACTCAACTAATCACGCTGACCATTTAAGTATATAAAAAGCATTGTGACAAAATGCAGCCATAACTTTTAAAGTAAGATTTTAAAGTAATTTCGTTGATGGAGTGCTTTGAGAACTAGAAAAATCGTGGGCATAAGTGTATTACATCTGGCGGGGATTATTTTGAAGACAACGAAATAAATATTGACGAATTTACGTTTTCCTTTCAATTTTCTCGTACTTCTTTGTCATTTCAAACTTCGTTCCAAACTTATAATACTCTACTCAGGGTATTAAAAAAAAAAAATACAACCCTACACTTCGTGTTTTCTAGGTGATTTTATAAAGGTGGCAAAAACATTGCCAAGATGTTTGCTTTGAAAGAAATCGCTTTAACTTGATAACATTTATGAAATACATTTATGTTTGCATATTACTTTGCGAAGATAAATAAATTACATTTTACTAACGCTTTTGGTATGCATATAGTCACGGGCATACTCAATTCAGCGCCAAGGGTCTCAAAGTGAGTAAATACAAGCAGTCGTATATGGTTATAAGGTAATTCATTCAGGTATATAATGAATTTATATTTTGATTTGCGAAAATAACAAAGTAAACTTCACTTTATGTTTATTTTCCATTCTAACGGTATTCAAAAGACACTCAAAAAGTAACAGTCGAATAAAACGGACAAGAGAAAGTCACACAGTTTAAGCATAATATAATTAATTTTCACCGAAATGTTGACGAGTAAGTTTGTCACTCAAATTACAGCGAATAGTGACGTGTGAAAAAATATGAATATACATACTTTCCGAGAAGGTACATAAATATATCAGAATTTGCAAATAATTTAAAGAAAAACGTATATAACCAGCTTCTTATTGGATAACTTATATAAAATTCCGCTGTAAAGTTTCAATTTCAGCTTAAGTTAAGATATTTCTTTAATTTTGTTTTTTGTTGACAGTTTTAGATAGAAAAATACCAAAAATAACTTAATTTAAATATATGACCATAAGATAACTTAAATAAGTTCATACTATAAGTTTCGAAAAAATTATTATTTTTACTGCAATAAATTAAAAGAAAATAGTCAGTATATTACTTCGAAAGTGACCCAGTTTCACCCAATTTTACTCTGTTGAAATGTCTTATCACTCTTGTGACAGTTTAGTCTGCACTTAATGTAGCGAACAGTAATGGAAAACAGAACAATTGTGCTGACACTACCCGCACGCCAATCAACATTGCTAGCCCAAAAAGTAACGTTGACAACAGCCCTATTGTGTACCGTAAGTGCTATTCTATCCTCGCCGGCTCTCGTTGATGCTATTTCCACTGTAGATATATCCCTTATATCAAGAAAAAAACATTAATCACATACCAGCACGTCGTAATTAGTGTCGTGCAGCAAGTACTGGATGTCAACATCGTTGACGTTTTGATGTTCTGCTGTTTACATAACATAAATGAAAATTCGAGGTTTCATCAAAGCAGAAAACAGAAACTTATTAAGTGGAAAAAGAACAACGTTAACTCCGCCTGCACCAAAGTTATAATAGCCTACACAGCGGTATTTCTTTTAGCATAAATTGAAAAAAGTGCTTTATCTTTAACAGTCAGTTTATAGGGCAGATATGTGCTATAGTGGTCCGAGTTGAACAATATATTTGAAGCTAAGCCTTGGATAATAATCTGAGCCAATTTAATGATGATACCCGGCCAAATAAAAAAAGTTTACCAAAGAGAGACTTGAGTTGGATCGGTCGGTTTGTTTGACAGACATATTTAACAGTTGCTTGCTATTGGCGGTACCGAAAAAAGAGTAACTTCTTTGGTGTGAAAAACCAGATATACAAATACCTGGGAATAAGCAATATACTTCTGGGAATAAGCATTCCTTATTAAATGTATTAACACAACCTTTCCCTGCATTTGATGCCGGTATAATTCTGGTAGTATCCTCAAAAGAAGAAGATTGCTTGTGAAACACCAATAAATTTTGCGCGAAATATTTTCGATTTACCAGATTCAGCTATCATCCGGGGCTTATGGTCTTATTGTATCTGAGACACAAATTATTGTATTCAATTAATAGCACAACATATTTCAACTGTTGTTGACTTATTGCAAAAGCAACGCAAAGCACAAACATTTGGAAATATTTATTTTAACAACTTTTCTGTGAAAATATAAAAATCTGCCAGCGATTATAGCCGTGAATTTATATGCTCGATATATTAGCGAAAATTATTATTTTTTATTATTTAGTGTTGCTTACAGGATACAATTTTTCTAAACAGTATGCACTAAGATTTATACAAATATACGATATGGTCATGATAATGCCTCCAAATAGTTACAAAACATTTTCTAAGTGAGTATAGTACTTTCGAGAAGATATCAAAAGTCAAATCGTCGGTCATATTAACAAGTCTTTATTACTGATTTAATAATTTTGACAGTGACAACAACTGTAGAAGGGAGTTAACTTATATGAATTGATGAACTCACTCAAATATGGACAGATATCCATATTTAGCTATCACACATATATAAATATGTACTCAGTCAGTTACGTACATTCAACAGTGTACAGATTTTGGAACAGACGTGTGCACATTTGTAAATGCCTATATGTGGGCGAGTGCGTCGTATTCGTTTATTGCAAAAATCTCACATTTGCGAACATATTGGTAATTGCTAACAAGCGCAAATACTCGTAATCTTTCCTTATATGCTGCCAATCTGTAATTATTTTCTTCACTTTTGCGCGTATGTTCGCGTAGTTGTAAGACCTAACGTATGTACTACTGTGCCCAAAAAATAAGGTGACATTTGAATTTAAACTGAAGAAACCGTGAAGAGAAACCAGTTACATTTCAAACTAACGTTACTAATACCTTCACGGATTCATAGTTGGAGATAATATAAGAGCCGAAGGCCTCAGTTGCCAGCGCTTTAACCTAGTGAATTAATTATTTATAATTAACTCTCTTGTAAATAAATAAATAAAAATATTTAATATAAAACTTTTTCAACTACTCAAAATTTACTTGTAATGATTGTGGAAAGGCAGCCAAATAAAATAAATAATAATATCTGAATAATGTACGTAATTATCATATACAAAATTATACTCTCAAATAACAAATGTATATATCATTAACATGGTTACCTACATATATTATACATAAATATGATTATGTTAATGAAATGATTATCTGTAAATTACTCCAATGCTTCTCCGAAAGGAAATAGAGGTGTACACAAGCGCGTATGATTGTTAAGGGATATTCAAACAAACATGTGTTCATGTCATTCATAACCTAAAATATCAACAACTAATTTGTAAAAATGACTAGGCCATTTCACATGATATTTAAATATGAACACATAGCTATAACTACCATTGAAATTAGTCGGAATGCTAAATAATAAAATAATACCCTATTAAGATATTTAATAAAAGTTTGCCAGAAAAATGGATATTTCAACATAGACAATGAGTATATGGGTATATATTCGGTTCATAGTGTTATGAAAATTGGGGTGAAAAAGAAATCTTAAATAATGATGTCAATCAAAGGAAAGTTGCAAATAAATTACGAGTTTTGTCGGAAATAAACCTTGATGAAACTCATGACAAAACTGACATTATTTGCATTAGTTCTACTAAAATTTAATATACAAATATATTTTCGATTCTCGAACCTTTAACTAGTCATAGAATCATATAAAAGAAACTTTTGAAAAAATGTATATTTGGCCAAAATGGAGGCAGATATAATTTACGTCACTTTGCGGTAAGTACACCAAAAAGTCCAAACTTTAAATGAAAAAAAAAAATTGTAAATGTTTATCAGCACTTCTAGGGTCTGGATACGGACTGAATAAAACTGTCGATCAATTTATAAAAAAAAGTATATAGCAAACATAAAGACCGAAACCTATTCTTGATATGGCGGGCCGACTCGACGCACGAGCAAAATTTTAATATGATGTCAAGTGTGAAGTACGAATGGTAACTGCTGTTTAGAAACGTCCAGGATAGTCGGGTCTACGTAACCGGAATAGACTTGGATTTTATCCGGCAAAGACCTGTCAACTTGGCGTATTTCTGAAGCTACAACAACAACAGGGACTTGCAGAACACAAAACTCAACACAGTGAGTACCAAACAAAACATCAGAAAATTGAAGTCACATGCAGTGATGACACCGAGAGTAATCATTAAATCACAAAATTTATTTGGCGTTTAAGAAATTTCTCTAATGTATAGAAAAACATTTACATGCTCCCACGATTGCAGCAAATGGCATTGCAGTAATATAATTACGGTTCGTATTTCTCGCTAATGGCGCATGTTAACTATACTGTCTAACTCTTTGCAATGACGGTTCAACGAATAAAGCAGTTTTTTGTAGATTTTATGGTAATTGTTATTATCAGGGACAGTTTTCAATTAAATGAACTGACCAAATGAATTGCAAATATAAAGAAATTCAGAATATAAATCGAATCTCAAAAAATTATTTAATTTAATTTGAAGCATTAGCTGAAAAAACTTAAGTTTTTATATAAATCATTAAGGGGTCGTCTCAGTGCGACCTGCCGAGAAATCACTGATTTTCGCGATTTCTTTTTTAACTTTGGAATCAACTTATCATTTCGCATTTTTTTTTTATAAATAAATACATAAATGACGAATTCAAAATTAATTGTTTATATTTATTTATTGGGGGTAAAATAATTAAATAAATTGTTGAAATGACAACAACCAAAAATTTCCTGTACGCAGTATAGGATTGCGGCCGTAATTTTAGATCAAAACAAAAATTTTAAAAATATTATTGTTGAGAAAAAAATTGTACTTTTATAATCTTACGAAACACCCTGTATATTATAAGACTTACAAATGTCTTTATGAATTGGAGCTAAGTTCATTATTTAATAAACTTCCTTCTTCTGGTTTTTACTGTCGCCAAGTCAACACGCGTTTTACTCTCCTAACAATTATTAATCTCTAGGAAAGTCGCCAGTAAAAATATCGAACTTGGTAATTTTTTACGACAGTTTTTCGTAGAAAGAGTAAAAAAAAAATAAAATAAAATAAAAGCTTCTATAGTGCGATAGCGAATGATGTTGAAAATGTTCTATTCCAATTGGAACTAGATATCTTAAAAACTCTTCTTTTGAGAGTGGAAACGCATTTCAAGATATGAATTGCAGTGCCCCCACATTGTTCTACAAGAATTTGAACTTCGATTTAAAAATTTACCGCTCCAATCCGATAATACGACAAAATAAAATCGATTTTTCGAAATTTTCACCCTGAGACGAACTCTTAATATTATCACTTAATATGAATGCATTATACTTATTTTCAATACTATATGTCGCTTATAAATTCAAATTAGCCACATAATTGAAACAGGAGTGGAAAATATTCACAGACCCAGACCCAGAAAGCACACAACACATACATATAGTATATGACTTAATACACATAGATCTTTCGTTGTAATCAAAATGGCTAATTTAATTGATACGCAATCATTTTCTAACATAAACTTCTGCGAACCAGAACTTTAGACTTTCAGCCGAGGAAAGACGATGCAAAAGGTCAAATATAGATTTCTAACGAACCACACACACACTAAATTGCACATTCATTGTAATACATATACAGCAGCACTCGAAAAAATACACAAACGTATTTAAACTTGTGCTAACAGAGCCAATAACAGGAGCCTCCAGTCAGCAGACTGATAAACGGATAAAAATCATTGGAAGCGTGCTTTTCAACAAAACTTTATGAAATTCCCAGCAGTGAAACCACAAAGAAACTTTTCAACAAACATGAATATATACTGTGCTGCGTGATGCAATGAAACAAATATAACCACAGCAGAAAGTAGTGTAGAGTAGATAAATTAGGAAAATTAAATGAGAAAGAGCACAGAAGAGCAGCTATGTAGTATGTATATGTACATATATGTATGCATATACGGGTATAACTAAAAGGAACAGTTAGCTTTTCTGCCGGAACAGTAGCCAAATCAGCGTCTACTGAAAGTATGTAGTAATCGCATTTAATGTCTCAATTTACGTAACAATTAAATCTAACAGTTAACTTCTAGTATGACACCAAATGTCCCCAAGCAAAGCAAATGACTTATGATATAAACGCATCGCAATAACAAACGTTTAAAATGATAATAATTGAATAAACGCGAAATTGAGTTTGAACTGAACTTCCAAAGTGTAGAGTGTATGTACATAAGGCTGAAGAAGATGGTATTACAAGAGAAGTGGATGTACACGTAATTTACCCTGCAGTTGAGTGATTTAGGAAAAATAACTGGTTGGCCGCAATGAAGCGAAGCAGTGCAGTTTTTAAGGGAATGCTTTTTTTTTTTTGTGGGACTAGCCAAGATAATTATGAAGAGAACAATGATTATTGCAATATTCCTATATAAGTAAAAATGAAAAACATATGAATAAAAAAATTGAATTTTTGAAAGAAATTAAGGCAAAAAAAAAATGTAATTGCTATATTTTCATACATTTACATGAAATATCCTTGATATCCTGGGGGCAAAATGATTGTGTTGCCGTTATATAAATAAATACTTGCATATTTTCATTTTTCATAATTTCTATCGAAAATACACTGTGCTAAGAACTAAACCAATACTAAGATACAAGAACAATAATATTTGTATACTCTTGCAACCAGTATATATATCTATTTAACCACTACAGCTACAACAACAAAATTGGATTAAATTGGATGAAAACCCTGCTCCCTCCCATATAACGGTACTCTTGAAAACTGCTAATTGCACCAGAAACGTAAAAAAATGTCGCTACGATGGTATGACAAATCTTTAATGATGTCGGAATAAAGCTTGAACGACGGGCATGGCACCGCCCTTTTATTGGTGAAATTCCATATCTCGGGACCCGACTGACCGATTTCGACAAATTTCGTTAAGTGGCATTCTTTTCATATTCCTATGTCACACTGTGAAAATGAGTGAAATCGGACAATAACTGTGCCTACTCACTTATAGCACCTTTTTTTCGCATATATCAGTAAAAGTGTAAGATATATTATTAGGCCATTACTTCTCTTAGCCTGCATATACCAAACACAAAGATTTTCGAATTTCCGGGTTACTTTACTCTATACTTTTTTAGTATGTGGCATGTTAATATAATGTGGTATTGGGAAAAAGAGATAAAATCGGTTTGACACTGCCCAACTCCCGCATACTATATTTAATGATTTTCTTTTATCTTACAAATCTGTGTATGAGTTATATAGAGGATAGGTAAATATAAAATTGCTTAGAATCCGATCCTCTGGTTGACGTTTTACATCGTCAGTTATTTCCCTGGCTTTGATTATTGCAAGTTGGAAGAGTAAAAAATATTCGGTTGCACCCGAGTGCTAACACTTTCTTTCTTGGTTTAAAAAACAAAATATATTTTTGCGAATATAGTGATATGCCGAGAATGGTATTTGTACCACAACACCATTTTTAATTATATGAAAATCGTATGCTTTGGCTTTGGTAATTACTTTTAGTTACACTTAAATGCATAGCGTTAGGTATGAAACAACTGCAACTCAAGTTTACGCTACAACAAATAACAATAAAAATATTATAGCATTTCATAAGATTAACACAAAGCCTTGCCGGCTGTCTCCTTATTTCTCCATATCTTCCTTTGCCCCGATTACATCAACATTTGAAATATATATTTATTTTAATTTCATTTGAATTTAAACAATGGCATTCATAAACACTTAGATTATGTTGTTCCGCTCAAAACGGTGGCAACCAAAAGGTCATGCGAGCTATTTATGGGTTACAATCACATACACTACTTAAGTGATCCGGTAGCTACCGTCGAGGGGATACACTTGCATCTTTTTAATAATGTGTTGTAAAATAAAAATAGTTACCCAGCAGTTATATTACCAACACTTCGAAATGTATAATAACGTGGAACAGATTGACGTTAATGCTATATTTTTATGAGTAACATTCAAATAAATCACTATTCTCGTCTATAATTTTGAGGCACCACTTACGCATTCTAAATAACGGCAACTTATGTTTATGGAGCCAAAAAACCATAAAGTATAAATTTGTTTAAAGCAAACAAGAGCTGCCAGTTTCTGTAACACCCACATCAAAATAAAATGTTATCATCACGATAAAAGTTGTAAACAGAAATATTACAATTAAGTTTGTGTTAAGAAAACCATTACACGAAAAAGTTGTATGTATCTAAAGTTAAATGCAAAGAAAATTCCAAAAGTTAAATACACCGAATTTTAGAAGCAAAATGTGAAGAACTTCAAGTAATTTAACGCTTATATAGCACACCTGTTACCAGTTAGAAAAAGTTGAATGAAGCAACAACGAAAGTTTGTAAGACCGAGTGCGCCATCAAGCTGTGTGACGCGTCCCAAGGCAGCATCGCTAAGGGGATTTTCTTTATGCAAGTTATGTTTTACTGCACACAAAAATATATATATATATATATATATATATATAGATACAGGACATAACCAAAAAAAAAAAAAAAAAATTTCAACAATACCTAATGACTGCTTATGTTTTTAGAAATAAACTGAAATTAAACTACAAATACCTTACAACTAGAGTTCTAAATCTGATATGTGAAAAGTTTAGGAATTCGATTTTTTTTCAACCACAGCACTGTTCAATAACTTAGTTGCAATTATTTTTAAATAATGTTCTTATGAAGCATTCAACAACTTAACTTAAATTCGCCGTTTGCACGTTAATTATATACATCACTCTTTATTATAGCATATCGCTGAAAAATTGCAAAATTGTCACTCTTTGGAGGCCGTTAACGGCGCAGTGATCATCCTAACATAATGCAAAGCGAACCAATATGGTTGTTAGGTGTTGAGCGTTTTTGGCAAAAGTCTTCAATTCTGACTTCGTCCGTTGGAGTCAAATAAATAGATATTCGTATAAGCGCTGGATTAATATCGTCCAGATCATATGGGAGCTATGTGCTAACGTAGTTCAATATCGAAGAGCAGCTTCTTGGTGAGTAAAGGACGTCTGCAAAATTTTAGAGCGTTATCTAAAAGAGTGAGTTCATGGTTAGGAGTCAAAAATGTGTAAAGAAACAGTAGTGGCTTCTAAAGCTGGTCATTTTCAATGTTGGTGATTAGGTGTATGTTTTAAGCGTGTAAACGCTTTACATTTTCTTTTGTAGCAATTAGGAGTTTTTCCCTTGATATAGCACACTCCATGGAAGTTAAAATTGCGTTTTCTTTAGGAGGCAACAATGTGCAACTACAAAAATGTGTACTCGTATTTCGTACATTTAAAACAAAACTGTCAAAATGGCGGAAAGATGCATACATATATATGCGTGATATATAAAACAAATTATGATATTTATTGAAAAACTCGAAATAATTTATTATTTCCAATGCATTTATTTGACAGCTGGTATTGTTAACCCAAATAAGGGCAGACATGTATATAAAAAAGTTTATAATATACCAAAGTAAATATGTCCTCTAGTTTGAAAAATGCCACTTTATGAAAAAGGACTACAAATGAATAAAGGATAAAAAATAGTCACACAAAAATAGTCCTACGCTTGGAATATCCAATAGCGAAAAGAAGAAACGACTGGCGCGCTGTTGTTAACTCGGCTATAATCGTGTAAGCGGTGTCTACGCCAATTAAGAAGAAGTATGTGTAAAGTTTCCACTTTTAGTTCTCATACAGAAAGTTTATCGCCATGCACAAGATGACAGTCAGGGTGAATGTTTTATGGGTGAACATTTTATGACTCCTTTTTCTGACGACATTTCCACAACAATTATCAACCAGGTATAAAAATATTTAGAAAACTCAGTTTGCATAAAATTAAAAAAAAAATTATATTCTATTATTATATATTCGCATAGCAGCATGAACTATATGTACATTATATGTGGTTATCAGCCTATAGAAACCCAATGAGAGCATATAGCACAGATGCAATATAATAAAGGTTTGGTATACGTACATATACATAATCGGCATACTGAGCGTATTTTTCGCAACACCATCATCAATCTTGACACATAGCACTCATTAATATAATATTTGACCGAGTGGACTACGTTTAGCAAAGTGATGGAAATGTGGTTGCCGTATCTGTGAGTGTACAAGCAGACCACGGATAGTGGATTCGGCGCCATTGGACGTATAGAACGCCTTGGTGCATTTTACGTCGAGCCCTTAAATTAAAATCGTACAAAATTCATCTGGTGCAAGAACTGAAGCCGCTCGACTTTGCCAAGCGACATCACTTCTCAATAAGCTCCTAGAATATACAACGTTTTCGAGCCAAATTTGTGCAGCGATGACGCCCATTTCTGGCTCAATGGGTATGGAAAAAAAATAAAATTGCCGAATTTGAGATGAAGAGCAACCTGGAGAGATTTAAAAAAATTAACTGAACGGATCGACTATCTGAGACATAGCCACGGCTAACATTTAGGCTTAATTTTGAAGTTCCTGTGAATTTTTTTTTTTTTTTAAATAGGGAAACTAGAAATGGATCACCCTTTATATTAAAAAATATATTTATTTTGAATTAGGACATGGTAGCAATATTTTTCTGTTAAAATAATTCAGGAAAAAATAAAAGTAGGGGCCAACTTAAAAATTTAAAAGCAATACAATTTAAACAAAAATATCATAATGAAGTTTTGACCGCCTTAATTTTGATCACATGATGCTAAATTTAAAAAACTGGAAATACTTTCTCGGATGAGTGCCGCAATTTTATTATATTACTGAAACTTACTCATAAATATGGTATCACTATGGGTAGGTGATTGATATGTTCGCAGATTAATCATTTAAAATTCCAGTGCCACAGCAACAGGTAAAGTTCAAATGTGTAAGTTACGCCTACCTGTTGTATGTAGGGCTTTAAATTAATATGACACAGTTTTAAGTTTGGTGTCATAGATTTGCGTATGTGAACAAAGAGCATTTGTCAGTTTTAGAAGAGAGCGAATTTGCAATTTGTATATTGGAAAGAATATATTATATTTCTACATCACAGCAATTCAACCAATATTATTAAATAAAAAATATTCTATTCAGGATATAAAGGGTTGACATCAACTGAGCATGTCCCCCTCAGATATAAAGATTCAAAAATGCTTGAAGCAAAGCTGTGATTTAAAATACAGTGCCAATCATATTTCAATATATTTAATTTTGAAATAAAATAAATTAAGTCATAACATATTCCATATTTCAAATCAGGGTCTTTGCAAATTCGGCACACTTCTCCAATATTGCAAGTTCGGAAATATTAATATACATATGTACATATAAGGTATTTTAAGCGTGGGGCAGGAAAACACAAAAAAATAAAAAAATAAAAATAAAAAAAAACTACAACTTTAAACTCTTCGCAACTCTAGACCCAGGAGTCTAAGGAAAACTTTTCGATTTGTAAAAGAATTAAAACTATTTTCCCATAAAAAGAGAAAACAATACTTCAAATTTTCTGCTTTTCTTTATGGCGCAAACTATTTACACTTCAACAGCAGCAGATGTTGCACGTTATTACCAAACCTGCACAGTTTCGAAAGTGTTACATAGCGGAATCTTGAAAGTTGTTTTCGATGATAGCAAAATAATATATCAGCTTTCTTGATATCCAACAAAACCAAATATTGCAAAATAAAATATTAAATAGAAAACAGACAAAAGCGCTCATTGCAGATGGTGTTGTCAGCTATCAAGAAGCAGCATAGGGGAACGGTAAGCGGATTTGTTATGGCATGTAAAAAGTGATATGTGATGGACGTGCACTTATAGATACCTACCTACCCCTTTCAAAAAGTATAAAGAAAATAAGTTAAAATAATCAGGCAAAAAATATATATTAAAAAAAAAAAAAAAAAAATAGAAAATATATATTTAAGTTTTCCGCAAGAAGTCGGTCCTGCACTCGGTTTGAGAAGAGGTACATTATAAGTTACTTGTAAAAGTAGATAATTTTACACAATCTTTAGCCCTCATAAATACAACATTATGTTCCCTAACCAAATGCTTTAGAGTTCCAAATACGTAACAGTCAACTGGCTTTGGGTTTACCATATACTATCCATAAATCTTCATATTTTCATTCCGCAATTTGTCTTGATAAAATTTTCAGGTAAACAATATTTTTTGCCACTCTTGTGAATGATCCAAATAGACAAGAGGAACTGCAACCATCAATTTATTTTTCTCTACAGAGATTGTATGCTCGCTAACTGCCAAATACTTTGAAAACTGTGAAAAGCGTGGAACGAAAATCGATGTAATCAAAATCATTTAAATGACGAAAAGTGGAACAATATTTTTCAGCTGGACTGGAAAGGTAATAATTTATCGCGACAAATTGTTGTTGTTTTCTTTTGTATAACATGTTTTCTGGTGCAAACCTCACACACAATGAATTCTTTATACATATGTTCATATGATCTGTTAGCTAATTATAAAGTAAGCTTTAAAAATATATTGATTTTCGGAAAACATTTCTTCTTTTAACTAGTACAGTTTCAGATTATATTCACAGCACTAGTCCGGATAAGACGGCTTCAGGAAAGCTTAATGTGGGCAAAAATAATAACACCTTTAATATAAACTTCGCAAAAACCAATTCGTCGAAGTAATTTTTTCTAGGTTTCTGTCAGTGACATGAGTGTAAAATGTCACATCAAAATAATAATTACTGTGTTTGTCTTTTGGAAGTATATAAAGTACATTCGATGATTTTTACGATGAGAGAAGTTATTCAGAAAGAAGTTCCATAAAATTGTGAGGAATCAAATTTCTAGTGCCGAAACGTGTAGAGTATTGAAAAAGTCCTTCGGTAATAATTGTTTGTCGCGAGCAAGTGTTTTTAATTGCTACTAATTATTTAAACAGGGTCGAAAATGCCTTGACGACGAACCAGGACGGCAATGAACATCAACCGAGGATCGACGATCAACAGTCAGAGATATTGTTGAAAGTTTCATTGAAAACCATTTTGAGGGATCATTTGGACCTAAGGAAAGTTAAAGCTCATTGATTCCTAAATCATTAAATTTTTTCGAAAACCGAGTCGTGCTAACGGCCCGAATTAGACGATCAATCGGCCGAATATCATGACAAAGGTGAACCGAAGCCAAAATGTTGGGAGTTTTTTTCGATTATCGCGAAGTGGTGCACTCCAAATTCTTTCCAACCGGCCAAACTGTAAACAAGGAATACTATTTTCGCTGAAGCTATTCATAAAAGGAGGCCATAATTATGGGCCGACAGCTCTTGGTTTTCGCCCCACGACAGTATGCCGTCTCATACTCCATTGATTTTTCATGAGCTTTTCGTTAAATTTTCATCTAATATCGTGTGGCAATCGGCGGTTTCGCCTGATTTAACTTCGTGTGACTTCGGGTAATCATTAAACGCAAAGACAGCTCCGGGGAAGCCGTTTTTAGTAAATTGAACAGATTAAACGTGAATCGCTACGCACATTAAAGACTTCTTATAATCACAATTCTTTATGATTCCACGAGATATAGTATATACTACGTCATGGCCAATAAGAGAAGAAACGTAAACATAGTCCTTTCGAATTAAGCTGGTAAATATATGATTCGGTTTCATTGATACCTAGTTCACCAACTCAGTTTTGGCTAGAAAGAGATCACAACACGATAAAAATTTAGTGCAACTTAATTAACATTTGCGTTACACTAGCTTAGAAAGAAGAAGGCTCAAATAATTTATGAATATTAAAGTTTGAAAAAGTTCCAGTTTTTACAAATGTCTTAAAAATAATTTAGGGATTGGATACTTCCACGTAATGCAAAGTAAAGAAAGTTCATTCGTAATGAAGCTTTATGATTTTTATACACTGAACAGGGTATATTAAGTTTGTCACGAAGTTTGCAACAACCAGAATTAAGCGTCGGAGACCCCACAAAGTATATATATCAGTATGGTGAGCGGCGTCGATTTAGCCATGTCCGTCTGTCTGTCTGTCCGTCCGTTTGTCCCTCCGTCTGTCTTTATATATACGAACTAGTCCCTCAGTTTTAAGATATCGGTATGAAATATTGCAAGCGTCATTTTTTCTTCAAGAAGTGGTTCATTTGTAGGAACTGCCATTATCGGCTATAACATATAGCTGCCATACTAACTGAACAATCGGAATCAAGTTCTTGTATAGAAAACTTTCACATTTGACAATGTATCTTCACAAAAGCTACACACGTACAGATTATTTTCCAAGAAAATAATGTAATATCCGAAAAAATTGTTTAGATCAGTTAACTATATCATATAACTGCCACACAAACTGAATGATCGGAATCTAGTGCTGGTATGGAAAACTTTTGCATTTGACAAGATATGTTCACGAAATTTGGTATAGATTATTTACTAAGACAACAATGTAATCTCCTAAGAAATTGTTGAGATCGGTTAGCTATAGCATAAAGCTGCCATACAAACTGAATGATTGGAATCAAGGGCTTGTATGGGAAAGTTCCTCATTTGACGTGGCATATTCACAAAATTTTACATGGATTACTGCTTAAGGTAATAATATAATCTCCGAAAAAAATTTTCAGATTGGATTACTATAGAATATAGCTTCCATATAAACTGAACACATAATTACTAAAAGAAATGCACCTGAGAAGGATATATTAGCTTCGGTGCAGCCGAAGTTAACGTTTTTTAAAGTTTTTACATGTTTGACAGACGGATTATTTTTAAATGAACATCAATTATAACCGACCACAAAAATTATCAATATTAACCATAATGTGGCTACAATCAATTAAAATTGAAAGTCACATTCAGCAGTTACCAAAGCTCAAACAAAATTTGAATATGTGGCTTTAGTAACGAGTAGAAAAGTTTTCTAATGAATTACCATAACGCATCACAGTTTATAAACTAGAACATTGTGGCATATATTAAAAACAATAGATTGAACAAACAAAAGTCTGAAGAAAGTAATTATATAATTTCCTTTGAAGAGCCTATGAATTAATTATGCACAAAGCTAATTATGTAACCGCGACATCAACAGATTGCTTTGCGAAATATTTTTGTGCGTTTTTGCAATGCAATTAATTGAGGAAAGGTTACCATCGCAGTCCTTAAGAAAGGACGGTCAATCACTCTCTGATCAAAAAAACTTTTTGCGCTTATACTAGATAGAAAAGCAGTTTAGAAAATAGAAAAATATTCGTTGAAAATATTTCGCTAATAGACATCGCTGTTAATTTGCTTTACTACGCATTCCGACAACAAACCAACCAAAGCAAAGAAACCAAATCAAAACAAATGCTGAGCCGACTACTAGTCAACAATTAATGACAAATAATGACAAGTTGCACCAGCAGCCAAGCGATGAGTTCTCAAATTCATGCTAGCAAGCAACCATATCTCCATGAAGATAATTGAAGCTTAACCCTTAAGCCTTAATTTTTTTGATAAACAGTGACAGAGAAACAATTTGGATTACAAATTGGTTTGTTGCGAAAAAAATTAATTACAAATTAATAATGTCTTACTACTTTCTACGAACATTTATTCATATAAATTTAGCATTAAAGCATTTACATCGCTACTATAAGTAACCAAAGAAACCACTCATACACCCAGTTGGACCTACATATATATAATGTATTTAGGTTCTCTTCAAATAAATATAAGCAAGATTTAACTCAAAATGAAACAAGAGTTAAAAGAGTGAAAGCAAAAAGTTTTCATCCAACTTGGTTTAATTTTCATTTACGTCATCGTTATATCGTAATTCTGAATTGCTTTTCCCCATATTCGTACCTGTTGGCATTTATTTACACACATAAATTATTTTTGAGAAGATTTTATTTTAATCTCATTTCTCTGTCTTCATATTCACTTCGATTCCCTCGGTTTACAAAAATCTGTTGCTGTCTGCCAGTTTTACAAATGGCTTTAGTCGTTTGTTATTTACTGCTGTGGAATTGCTTTGGATTTTATGTAATAATATGTGGATATATTCGTGATTTTACATCCATTGCTCGCTTTTGGAAATCAAACACTTTGAGAGAGTTTGAAAATTTGTTTTCAATTAATTGCTTTTAAATATTTTTCAGCGGTGAAATTTATGCATAAAAATTTTAAAACCCTCCTACTATGTATAGCTTAGAAACACAATAATATTGAAAGCAATAAAATCACTTAATAATTTTAGTAATTTTTTCCCAATTTTTTGGCTGCTGTATTCTTCGATAACTTTTCTGCTTCTTTTTGTTTCTTTCCACTCCCGTGTTAATTTTTCTTTTCCCTGAAATACTTTTTAAAATCACTTTCTATAAATTGATGCATAAACTTGTTGACTTTTTACATTTTGAATGTCGCTTCCTTTGTTTATTATGGTTTCCATTATCACGATCAATGTTTTCCACCCACAATTTTGCCTAAAGTATTTACTTTACGTTGTTTGAAAGCAAATGCTAAAAGCTAAACTTTTTCGCTGAATATAATGCGCAGCAGTGGCTTTATGACTTATTTGTATACAAACGAGACAAACTATGTTAATATGCCTCAGAATGGAGGAAGCGAAGGGATAAATCTTCAAAGCTTACAGTAACAAGTTGTATTTTAAAAAATTAAAGACAAAATTAGTTTTTTGCATTCCAGATATTTATCTGAAATTTCGTTCATGTCTTTTCATTGGCGGAACTGGCTATAGTGGCCCACCATACGCATGATTGTATGGAAAAGTTTTTCATTTGACGAGATATATTCAAGTAATATGACGCAGATTATGCCCTAAGCCAACGATTTCATCGAATCGTTCTAGCATATAGCTGCTATATAAACTGACCTGATATTTAGTTTGATTGGTAAGTAGAACTAAGATGTTATATAAATATGAATGAAAAAATATAGTTGTTGTTAGAGCTTTCGCCTTCTGTGAGTATATATTTTGAGCACGTTACTTCCTATAATTCCGCTTTCCCGTGATAGGCAAACTATTCGTCCAAGCTTCTTTTTAATTGGCGTAGACACTTCTTACGCGATTATAGCCGAGTTAACAACATCGCGCCAGTCGTTTCTTCTTTTCGCTACGTGGCGCCAATTGGATATTCCAAGCGTAGCCAGATCCTTCTCCACCTGGTCCTTCCAACGGAGTGGAGGTCTTCCTCTTCCTCTGCTTCCCCTGGCGGGTACAGCGCCGAATACTTTCAGAGCTGGAGTGTTTTCGTCCATTCGGACAACATGACCTAGCCAGCGTAGCCGCTGTCTTTTAATTCGCTGAACTATGTCAATGTCGCCATATATCTCGTACAGCTCATCGTTCCATCGAATGCGATACTCGCCGTGGCCTACGCGCAAAAGACCATAAATCTTTCGCAGAACTTTTCTCTCGAAGACTCGCAACGTCGACTCATCAGTTGTGCAAGTAGAATATAGCAAAAGACGAGAGTAAACCAGTAAAAATCAAGCACACAGAGATTTTAAATATGACTGTTTGCTTGGAATTCATACATTTGTTTGTCAGTTGTAAAGCAATAGAGGTATGGAGAAACCTGTTGCTTCCCGTAAAAGGCAGGAAGAAGAGACTTCATAGGAAAATAAGTTTTGTTATACAAGTATGAGACAGTATAAGTAGTCAGTCATCAAATAAAGGAATATGCACAGTTAAACAAATACTTATGAGTATTTATATACTACTATATTTTTTTGGACAACCTTTTTACCAATTTTTGAAAGACACTTTTGCAAATCTGTATCCAGAGATTTTAATATTTTGCCCACGGTGTATTATTTTTCAATTGCTTCTAAAAATATGCAATTTAATACAAATGAAAGACAAATATGACACTCTGAAAGCTTCAACTTAATTATGAAACGCCTGTCCATTTATGTATGTTGTAATAAATTGATATAAAGACAAGAAAAGCTTTTCGTTTAAATTTAATAATGTACCTACATGAAACATTAAAACAATATAAAATTCTTAAAAGCGGCGATAGTTGTTGGAAATTGTAATTAAATGTCCAGCGTAAATGTTATTGCAAAAAATGTATTTTGCTAGGTTGGAAAGACTGTCGATAAAAATATCGAAAAAAGAATTTGTCTCAAGTTTGCATTTCTAACCAAATTTCATGTGTGGAATCATTGCAAATGTTGGAAACGGCTTACGGTGGTTCAAAAATACAAGTGTTCGAGTATTACAAAGAATTCAAAGACGGATAGATCGTTTAAGGCACGTCTCGTTCTCAACAATCTTCGACTTCTTCAACTGATGCAAATATTAAAAAAAAAAGTTAAAGATATGATGCTTGGAAATCGTCAGGCAAGTGTTAGAGAGATGGGAAGAAAGCTCGACATACAGTGGTATTTATAAATGATCAGGAAAAAAAGACGGGTTGAAATTGTATTACTATCTGTCCGCCCGTCCGCCTGAGCAAACGATCATTTGAGAAAGAATTGAGAAATCTTAACTAAACTTTTACAATACCATTAACTTTAACAATACACAAAATACAATAGAGTCTTTCATTTGGCTCACTTCTATGGAAATACTAACTGCCTTCGAACGAGACAAACCAAGGGAATGTGAGATGAGGAAAACATATCACAAACCTCGCTATTGCTTCTGATTGCCATGCAGTCTAAGAGGAAGCTAAAAATAATAAAGAAATGCCGAAGAAGTGACCCAATGTGGTCAAAAAGTCACTGTCAGAAGCGCCTAAAATGCAAATTTCCCATATAACTAACAAAGCTTATGCATTCCAAACTATCAGTACAATAAGTAAACCATTCATGAAAGAAATTTGGAGAAGCTTTAGTATACCATCCCAGGATTTCAGGGTTAAAAGTAGTATGTTTGGATACAGCTGATGCTCCAGATTAAGAAAATATATTCATTCAAAGTTGATTTTCTCGATTATGGTAGGTTTTTCTTTCATATTATGCCCTCTTTATACATTTGCACATCACTACAATATTTCTACATATTTATTTTATATTAAAAATTA
>NW_017534638.1:27528-39068 GCF_001853355.1 Bactrocera latifrons
AAAAAAAAAAAAAAAAAAAAAAAAAAAACCTGGATTGCACAGGGTTTTCTTAATCTGGAGCATCAGCCCTATCCAACCATACCACCTTTAACCCAGAAATCGTGGGATGGTATACTAAAGCCGGCCCAGAAATTTTATTAAGCAAATGAATATACATATATGTTCGTATGTAAGGGTAGCCCAAAATTATATTCTTTTCATCAACATCTTTTTTATTCCATTTTATCCGTATTTGTTGTTTAACTTACCCATTTGCTTAAATCGACTATCTTTTACATTTCAATTTCAATACACCTTTTCACATATGAGTTTAAAGCTGACATTCACCTCCACATATCAAACATATTAACATGTTCTACTATTAAAACTATCGCACTTTAACTTCATTATATATCATGATATTTTAATATTCCTCATAACACTCTTTTTCTATATTATTATTAATTTATTTAATATTTGCTTTTTTCTTCAACAATCTTTCCGATTTTATAACAAAGTTTCTCATATTGCACCAAACCGACTGATTCCTCGATTTCTCACTTTGCTCATAGTTGTTTACCTTCAATTGACACGAATAACGGCAGCCTGTGCTCTTTATCACACCATCATTTTTCATGCAAAGCAATTCACAAGGAATTGTGCATGCTGAGCAAATAAAAAAATAACACAAAAAAAGGAGAACTTGCACTTGTGTACTTGTAATTGAGTAATTTTGAGTGTGTATTTTATTTGTTGTTAACAACTCTTTTTAGTTATTTTTCTCAATTATTAGTAATTTCCTCATATTGCACCGATTGTACTGATCTCTCTCTTATTGACACGAAGCACACTACCTTTTGTTGTATGGTATATAATAATGTTTGTTGCTGGCATGCTGAGGTGACCAAATGAAAATATGAAGGTGTGAATTAATAATAATCAATTTATTAACATAAAATATTAAACGTGGTACTCTAAAATTATGAGGCTTTTGATATAATAAATGAAAAAGTGTATATGTGTATGTATACCGACGGAGAAGGTAAAGAGTGGATTTCTAACGAACCGTAAGCACATTCGATTATACATGCATCATCTCACATAAAAGTATAGGTATGTATTTACTTATTATAGTAAATAAAAATCACTAATACCAATGGTTTGAAAGTACCATATTTGATAAAAGGAAAACTTAATTTCAAACTAACAATATGTAGGAATAACAAACTGAAGCACTCATCATTGTTGAAAATTTATGTAAGCAAGTTGGAAGAAGGCAGTGATAAAGATTAGTGGTAAATTAAAAAGTTTAGTACATTAATTGATCCATCGATCCCACACCCACTCTAACCTACAATAAAGAGAAATGCTTTGGACTGATATAGTTATATAGAGATATATTCTGCATAGTATTCGAAACAACAAAAAGTTCTCTTAATAATTTCAAAACGATAATGTATAAAAATCGATTAGGGAAAAAGAATATGATTAATTTAACAACAAAACCTGAATTGAAAATGTCTACCCACAGTATTTATTCGCATGCCTTCTACTCAACAAAAAAATTGTGGGTATATGACATTTTCATTTTTGTCAGCACCAGAGGTTCGCAGTAGCAAAAAGCATCTGTGGGCACAAAAAATATGTAAGATTGGGCGTGAAAACATTCAAATTCGATTATCGCAACTATTATAAGAACTTCTAATGACTGGATGAAATCGGAAGATAACCGCGCTCAATACCCATATAACGGTACAGTTAAATTCTTCTGAAAGTACGACAAATCAATAATTAAATATGCCAGAGATTTTAAAATTTACCCCAAAATGGTATGTGAAAACTGAAAAGGGCCCGTGATCAAAATTGAACGATGAGCGTAGCACCGCCCATTTTTAGACGAATTCATATAGTATATCTTAAGACCCGTCTGACTAATTTCAACCAAATTTGGTACGTGAAATCCTTATTCTCATGTTACAGTGTGAAAATGGACGAAATCAGATGGCGGCCGCGCATACTTCCCATATAATATAATTTTTAATTCCATTTGAAAATTTTACTATATAAATCGAGAATGAATTTATATAACAGTATAAAACTTTAAACGAGTAGTGCACCGATATAAAAATTGCCTGAATAGGACCAAAACTGCTTAAGCTCCTAGGCACTGAATATGTGGTCCCAGTGCTAATAGTTGATTTCTTATCAAAAATATCGGTCAATGTCTGAGATATATAATTGAATTGAGAATCCTTTCCTGATAATAGCATGCCTGTGTGTGACAAATGGGTTAAATCGGATCAATGCCTTTTTTACACCCATTTACTTAATATAAGGTTTTCGTATTTTTACCACCACTGCGGGTGAAAATTCGCCCAGGACACCATACCACTATCAAGCTTTATGCGCACTGAGAGAACTTCCAGGTTTTAATTACTGCAAGTTTCATGAGAAAAAATGGTCGGTTATACCCGAATTTAGTTCTTTATTACTTCTTTATTCATCACTTTTAATTGCTCTAAAGTTAGTTTGAGGACTGTACGCGACAATAATTTAAAAATTTCAATTAGTTGGCAGCTGAATTATAAGAATAATATAAATATAATATAAAACAGAAGCCTGCTTTATTTGCATATGTTATATAACATACATATGTAGCGGTGCACTAAATGTCTGAGATAACTTGTAGGCAAAAAATCTAAGTAAGGAATGCCTAAGTTCGGGTGTAACCGAATATTTTATATTCGTGCAACTTCCACATATCAAAGCCAGGGAAATACCTTATGATGTAAAATGTCAATCAGAGGATCGGAATCCAAGAAATTGTATATATACACACTCATTTTTGAAATTTAGTCGAATTCGGTCTGGTAGGTCTAGAGATATGGGATTTTGCCCTAAAAACCTCCAAACCGATTTTAGACACATAGTCTCTTAGGCAAATTTATTCGGCTCCCTGCAATTCAGTTCGCTCTAATGCACATGTCAGTATCTTATATGTATACAAAATGTAATATATAAATGTTTTAATGTTTTAAAGAAAACGACGTGTTCTTAATTATGTGACCACTAGTATACTATATATTAAGGTATAATTTAACTTACATAACTGTTCTTGGGAAAACACATACATATATTCCATACGTACCTGAAATTAAAAATAAAAATAAAAGTTATTGAGATCTCTTAGGATTAAATAATAAATATATGCAAGGATTCTTCATAAAGTTCACAAGGATGGTAAATTTTCACGACATTAATAGTTAATAGTGTGAAGTAGGTATGTTAAATAACTATCGGATTTTTTCTACAAACTCAGAGCTGCCACCAAGAAACGCGGAGACCAAAGTAATGCAATCAAAAATACTATTAGCATGGTAAATGTTATGAAAGTACCCAATTATTACTATTCAGACTGCAGTATTTACAACGTCGTGCCATGTTTGAAGCTGAAAGGTGAACTTGATCACTGGCAGTGCCATTGGCGGCAGAAGCAAAAGTCAAAAGGCAACAAGTTACCAAGTACTGCATTGGAAATATTGAAGAACTGCCATGTAGACCTATACCCCATAATTCATAGTTTTCTTCACATTTTCTGTGACAAGTATGAGTTCTAAAGGCTTTTTTTCGACACTTCGCCGCATGCTTCAACGTAAATTGATCGTACTTTTACCACGTCATTGAAATCACTGCAGAAGAAGTTTGCGAAATATTCTCAAAACTTGGACCACATCGTTTTGTTTTGTGAAATTTTGCTATTCAATACACGAACTGACTATAGTATTATACATTGCAATAAAGTATGTTTCATGGTTTCAAAAGTATACCGGTTGTAAGATTTTGTCAACTGTTTTTGCAAATCCTACTTAAGTTGATTTGAATTGGAAGGTAATTAATAAAAATGCTTAAGCAAATTAAGTTTAATTGAACAAATAGTAATAACAAAATAAATAAACGTAAAATTTTTTACATTGATTATGTCATAAGCACTCAGAATTTTAGTGTACCACGTTTAGTAATTTATGTCGAAGAATTGTTATTTATTGATTCACACATTAATATTTTCACTTGGTCAACCCATCATGCAAACAACAAATATCATTATATGTCATACTACAAAAGGTAATGTGGATCGTGTCAATGAAACATAAACAACTGGTAAGGCCGGGTGAGAAATCCACACATTCGGTGTAGTAAATTTTTCGTAAATGAGAAAAGTAACTTAAGAGAACTGTTGAGCAACAAATAACATATACAATCATAATTACTCAATATCTACACAAGCACGAGCTCTCCTTTGTTTGTGTAAATTGTTTCACTTGCTCACCTCAGTATGCAAAAATTCCTTGTGAATTGCTTTGCATGAATCAGCATGATGTGAAAAAGAGCAAAGGCTGCCGTTGTTCGTGTCAATTGAAGGTAAACAACTATTGGAGCGAAGTGAGAAATCAGTGGGTTTGGTGCAATATGAGAACATTTGTTATTAAATCGAGAAGACTATTTAAGAAAAAATAAAATATTAAATACTTAAATGAATAAGAATATAGAAAAAGTATGCTGTGAGAAATTTAAAAAAATATCTAAATGGAGTTAAAGCAAAAATGTCCTAGCAGTAGATAAATAAAAGTTGCTGATTTGTGAAATTGAATGTATGAAAATAAAACTTGAAATAAAAACTTACATACATACATATATTGAAACTTAGACATAAATATACTCGATTTGAGCAAATGGGTAAGTGAAACAATAAAAAGGAATAATATCAAATAAAAGCAAATTATTATTAAAAAATGTAATTTGTGCTAGTATTACATACGTACGAACATACATATATATTTATATATTTCATTATTAAAATTTCTTGGTTCTCAGTGGTTCATTTATTGTACTGACAGTTTCGAAATCTATGTAAATTGTAATAAAATTTAGTTTTAATAGAAAGTAACAAGTCAGAAAGGGCTATGTTACGGTTTATCCCAACATTTGATACTCTCGCAACTTGCAAATTTAAAATACCACCAAATTCCTTTAGGTGCATAAGGTTTGTTAGTTATGTGATGTCAAGGACAAGTTTTCATTTGGGTTTGTGCATTTTGGACACAAATACGCTCCTTTATTAAAAACCCAGGCTCCATAAATTTTAGGCAAGATCCGTCCATCCGTGCAAGGTGGTGTAAGGTTTAGTTATCAGTTTTGGAAACAGTTTACTATCCGCTGTTTTCTGTGTTTTGCTTAGACTGTCGCTAAAATCCTGCAGTCTGGTTTCCGATTTCATATTTTTTGGCATTCCTGTATAAGATGCGTCACTTTTTTTTTTTTTTATTATCAAGACTTCCGATGATTTCGCCTTCCATTTCTCAGTGATTTTTGAGATCTGCCTTATTTTATTTGTTTAACGTTTTTTGCTGACCAATACCTACAAAGGTTCTTGAACTATTGATGAACTACTTCCTCTAATTTCGCCGATTGTTTTGTATATTTTGGCTCGTTCGGAGACAGCTAGTTCATTAAGCGCTCTTATTCGTGCAATGGTGTATCTCATGGCTTGGTGAATAGGTCGTCCTTTTTTATCCTCAAGAATGCCTATCAAGTTTTCAAACTGTATTTGCGGATGTCTGGTGCCAAGTCGATTTTTATATAAAACTTGCAAAAAAATAGCTTAGGTCAGATTTGAAAAAGTAAGACCGTGTTTAATTAATTTGTAGTGGCAAGGTAATGCTCATAAATTTAATCATCTGGGGAGTTCAGTATTTCCCTGACTCAGAAGCTCCTATTAGTTACATGTTTTGGTGATTTTGGATCGATTATTATTAATGAATTGTTTAACCTATCTATACACCAATCTTATTAAATATGATATTTTTAAATGGTGATTTACAACACCTTTTTCACCCCGAACTGGATATATCAAGTTTGCTACGAAGTTTGTGACCAAAAAAACCTCGGGGACCCTATGAAATATACATATAATAAATACATCTACATAAACAAGCACCATCACCAGCTGAGTATATTTAGTTCTGTCTGTTCATATTTCTTCTTCTTCTGTATGTACTCGAACTAGTCCCTTGGGTTTTGAGAAATTGATTTGAAATTGTGGAAACATTTCCATCCAAGTTGTTGTGAACACCGCAAATTTTTTTTCTCAAGACGTTGCACCGTCACATACTGGATTGGTTCAGTATTTTTGCATGAAAAAATTTCCATATTTTGTCAAAAGTACGCCCAATAATGTACAAAAGTTCCGAACAAAATTAACTAATTTTATTTAAAATCAGTACAGGAAATACATGTCACTAAAATTATATAGATAATTGCGAGGGAGTGTTGGTTTCATTGGTACAAATTATTCAATGTGGGTCGACATCAACTGATGATCAACATATCAATTAAATGAAGAAATTCTTGAATATCGACGATTGACAGTCAAAAACTTTACAAGAGTCGTTGAAATGTCGAAAGAATCAGTGAAAACCGTTTCGAAAGAACATCTGGAGCTAACAAAAGTGAAAACGATTGGCTCCAAAATGACTAAATTTTTTCGAAAAACAGCAACGCTTTAACGTCTTTAAAACAATGCCCTCCGACTACCACGTTGGCAAGTGGTGTTTCTATGACAAGTCTTGGTTCTATGCTTACGGTCAAGAAACAGATGATCACTTGACCGAACATCGTGGCAAAGGTGAGCCGAAGCTGAAAACACCGCTCAAAGCAGGTCAAAATTTAATGTTATGTTGGCATTTTTCTTTTATTATCGAGGTGTGGTGTACTCCAAATTCCTTCCGACCTTCTTAAAAAAATACTGAATTATGGGCTCACAATTCGTGGTATGTGCGGTACGATAATGCACCGTCGCTTAATGTATTGATTCTTCGTGAGTTTTTCGCCAAAGTTTTAACCAATATTGTGACACAACTACCATCTCACTAGTGGCTTTCAACAAGCTCAAACGTCCGGTCCAGGAAAACCGTTTTGAGTCAGTTGAAGATATTACAAGTGAATCCGTGCGCGCATTGAATGCAATAAGGATGACTTTGCTTGTAATATGGTTAGTTTTCAAAGAAATTAACTGTGAAATTATTTTTAGAAATCTTCAGTTAATTTTCAAAAACTTATTACGAGTAGTTTTTGTCTTTTTACTTTGCCATCAGAATAATATTATTTTGGTTAAATATATATAATATAAAATATATGTAATTTAAATATAGAAGTTCACAAGCATAAAACCGTTATCAAAGCAACACAACAGTTCCTGACTAACTAATTAAAATCCAACTCCGTTCCACGTACTACTGAAGGCAATTACCTCTCTGTCACTTGTTGCTAACTAATATTTAACGAAGCAAATTTCGCTTGCAGCTCGGCAGCGCACACCGCAATGCATGATATTTCGCCAACTTGGCACGGATCCAATTTTCGCAGGCAAAACAAATTTGGCATGCAACAAGTAGAAATTTTGAGGTCTGGCTCACATAAGTAAATAATCAAAATGTACATATAAATATGCTCATATTGCTGTTTCCTAACATGTACGTAGTATATTAAGGTGGGTAAAAGGAAACCGATTATTTTTTCATTTGGCACGTTGAAACTTGGTCCACAGGCTCCTTTAAAAAAAATCTTGCGAGGTTGTACGTCATCAATCAAAAGCCTATTAAGTGCCATAACTAACCACTAAATTAAAATATAAAACTCTTATTTGGCACAAATTACTAAAGCTACAATATCGAAATTTGCTGAGCGCAAATATTATAAAAACTACTACTGACAGTGTGAAAATGGTTGGGCGTTGCACCGCCGACTTTTTGGTAAGATCCCATATCTCGTGAACCGACTAACCCATTTTAGTGCGTAGGATTCCGATGATATTCTTATGTCACAGTGTAAAATGGGTGAAATCTACTACATTGGAATACGCTTGATTCTTTCACTTTCCAGTACACAAACCAAAAATAATATGACGGGTTACAACTTTCCACTCATAACTATTTTAAAGACTAAAATTGGTCCCAATCCAATCAAAACTGTTCAAGTCACTATGTTCAAGGGCGTAAAAAAAGGAGAAACCTTATGCCGGAGAATTTTTCCATTACGATTAAGAACTCATTGGAAAAAATATATTTTCTATGCACCCTAATTATGGTGTATTATTTAAAACGTTCTTGCTCCAGTGTAAGTGGGTTAAGTTCGTTGCTTGAGAAGCAGAAGCTTAAGTGTAATAGAGAGATGCTCAAATTATATTAACAGCTGTGAACATTGTATCAAGGAGGTACAAGTATTTACTCCTTTTATGGAACAGATTGGCAAGCAAGTTAACTGACTTGTTGAATAATAACAACAACTACTTAGTTGTAGTAGCAAAAACTTTAGTAACAAGACAAACTTATTGACATTTTAACTGTCTTAATTAAATTTTGTGAAGAAATGTTTATTTAAATAAAACAGAAAAAAGGTGACAACAAGTAAAATCGGGGATAACCGAACATTTTATACTCTTGTCACTTGCAACGATTAAAGTTGGGGCAATACTAACAGGTACACAAGATGTTGTTTAGCTATTCGAATAAAAAAACTAAACTAAAATAGAAAAAATAGCTGTACAAATTCTCCATTTTTCAAAAAGTTAAAGAAGCATATTGCAATTAATTGTTAACAATTTAATAAGATGTTGAGAAAGTGTCAATAAGTGTTCGAGCACTAACGTCAATAATTGACAACTTTACCTTCTTAAACCCCTGTTAGTGACATACTTTAATTTTGAATACTAAAATACTGAGTCACATACTCGTTTACAGTACTTATGTCTCGCCTTATATCTGTTTTGTCTGCACTTAATGTCAATTGTGGCAAACGATAATGAAAAATGGTAGAATTGTGTTGATGCCTACCCACATGCCCACCAAACCTTGTAAAGCTCATTTTTTCTTCTACCATTCTTAGTAATATGCTGGTGCTCTACCCGTATTGTTAATCTCCAGTGTTTTCGACTTTTTGCCCGCGACAGCAACAGCACACAATAATCACAAACCAGCATGGTGTAATTAGTGGAAACCACCAAGAGCTGGCCGTCACCATAGTTCACATTTTTTTGGCTGCATGCTAGACTTGAAATAAAAATGGCAATTTCCACCAAAGCGAAGGACGAAAGAGGAAGTTGTAAATGAAAAGTTGTGTGCTCCAAACGTAAAAAAGTCCTCAATAGAGCGAGGTGTAGTAAATGTGCGAATTAGTTACCTATCAATTAACTCAGGATATTAGTTAATTATATAACAAAGAGTGATTCCAGTAGAAGTAATTTTTCAGTATTCTAACTATATTATGAAAATTCACGTTCTGTAAAAAATGTATTTCGCGCGCTGGTCTAAATAATCGCATTTTGCCGCATTTAGGAGGAAGAGCAACCTGAAAATATTCAAGAGCTGGCATTTCATGCAGAAAAAACAACAACGGTGCCAACTCACTATTTGATGACTAAAATTGAAGCTCGAGATCTCGACGATATTTGGTTCCAACAAGACGGTTGTTTTGCGTTACACTTTGTGGTTGCCGCTTCAACGCCTACGGTTGTTTTCTCTGTTTTTGTAGTTGTCGGTGCTGGCGCTTCTACCGCTTTTGCTGTTGGTGTTGTTGGCGTTTCCTGTATTGCAAGTATTATTGTTGTACTTATAGTTGTTTCTGGGGCCATTGCAGGTGTCGCAGCTGTTGAGGAGTCATCCTCGCTTGCCAATTCAATCGAAAGCGTAACACTTCACAACTCTAAGTGTCAAGTGATTGCTAATGATATCGTTAGTCGCGTTTTATCGCCACCGCTTGGAGTAACTCTTTCGGTAACCGAATGTACACCGAATGTGCACCATTACTTCTAGGTCTATCAAACTCGTTTCGGCCAGGAATATAAGTATGCCTGCGCGCCTCTCGACACCTTTTCTTGGCCGGTTTAGAGCATGAGCTAAACAATCAATTTATATAATATAAAATAATCCATAAAATAATGTCAATCGACGAGTCCGATCAATCGATAAGCACTGTTTAAATTGGACAAGAACTAAAGATTAAACTGAAAACCGTTTGGAACCCAAAATCTGAATACTAAAAGAAGCTTCATGAGCTTCATGTATGGATGATACACGAGATAAGTCGGTTGGCATGATTTCTCGAGAACTACTCAGCCGATCTTTATTAAAATTTACACTCTTTTGGATACAATTTTTAAAGGGTTGGATGAAGTATTTTTTTTTTTTTTTTGTTTTTGTTTTAGCGATTGCAATACTTGCAAAATGCTCTGGCAAAAATTTTCAGTTGTTTTTCTTTGTCCAGGTTCTAAGTTAGGATTTTAACACGTTTTTGTCACTTTTGATGATCGTGTAAGGAGTTATCCTGCCAACGCGGTTGCATCACCTTTCCGAGGTGCCAAATATTTTTTTCCAAAATTTTTGAATTTTTAGAATTTTGTTGTTAATAGTGTATTTTTGTAACAATAAAACATTCTAATAAATCATTGGACTTTCTATATGAGAAAAAAATTTTTGAAAAAGGCATTTTTTTACCTAAGGAAACCCATGCAAACCCTTAATGCATAAACAGTATTTTATGTTGCCATTTATTATTAGTATATTTCATATATAATTTATATATACATACAAGTGTATGTAATGTGTGTTTACAACTAATTATTTATAATTTTTGTTCATATTCCGAGTAACTTCGCTGGCTTTGACGCTGATATTTGGAAAGTTCTGACTCCATCTACACATTCGGGGAACGGTAGTGAAAGTCAAGAATACTGTATTGACAAACCTGAGGATTGCAGCATAGTTAATTTTACCGAAATTGGATATCATGTGTATATATTAGGGGAGCCGAGGGAACACAATCATGAAAACGGGTTGGACATCCATTCAGAAAGTTTTATTGTACATTGAGTTGAACCACGCTTACAAAATCATTTTTCGCCATTGACATATGAAAATTTGAACTTGACGCAGCGTCATCTCATGCCCGGGATGACTAACTCTTCACACCAGCTTACGAGTATATGCAGAAGCGCTGAAGCACGTTGATTGCTGACAAGTACTACACGTCAATCCAGAGGCATGTAAATTTACTAAGCATATTGAAATAATGTATTTTTTTTAGTAAAATATATAGTATAGATATATTATACGGATATATATGTAGTGCTGGTTGTAGGGTGACGAACAACTGACGAAGACTGTGTACTCACCTTAAACTTAACGAAACACGAAAAACAAAAAACGACGGCTCAGACATTTTAAAATAAAACACGAACGACATTACGAGTTGTACCACCGCAGGAGAAGGACTGGAAACTTTAATTTTAAATAAATGTTTAATTTCAAATAAATGATTAATTCTAAATAAATGATTAATTCTAAATAAATAATTTTGAAGGAGCTGACCAGGTGAGGATTCCTACAAAATTGGGGGCTCGCCCGGAATTTTTCACCCAGACGTGAGCTAGCAACAGCGAGGGTTGAAGCAGAAAATCATCAGAGCTCAGCGTGGACACCAAAAGTTAAGAACATCAGGCAAAAACGAAG
>NW_017534639.1:0-3591 GCF_001853355.1 Bactrocera latifrons
GTTGTCCGTGTCAACGGAAATTTCGCATGAAACAATATGCATATGTACATATTTACATACAAAGTTGTGTGTGGACAAATGTACAAACATTATGCGTATGGTTCGTTTTGTTTACAAGCACACATAATTACATACATGAATATGTGCGACCGCTTGGTCTTTTAACATTTTATCAAAACTTTTAAAGGCCTGCAAATAAATATCTAGGTATATAAATACATATGTACATACGTATATATCTCCTCAAACCCACATTAATTAAATAATTAGGGTATAATACAAATATGATTTCGTTATATATTTCCAAAGATTTAAGGAATTCATCATGAAATAGTTAAATTTGTACGTACATATGTATGTACATGCTTTTGTGTTTTGATTTAAAATATAACATATGTATGTATGTATATAAATTATATGCAGAGTCGTTTGCCCATTGTAAATATGCGAATCTGTAAGCGTACATTCCTTAAYATCGGAAATAGCATAAGTTTTCTCATTTCACACTGAAAATGCTCAATTCTGCTATTTTCGTGTCCCCTGATGTGAAGAGGTGAAACAAGCTCATCCAAAACAGTAAATATCCCAAAATTGAAATATCCCTATATTCTTGACATCGTGAACCTTCTCTATAGATATACGTTGGTGAAACTCATCGCATTTTGTTAGCTTTTGACAGTTTACACGCCTGTCCGTTGTTGGACCTTCTCTATAAATATACGTTCTCTGCAGATAGCATGTCTTAAATTTAATTCCTTTACTTTTTCTTCCAGATGAGTGGTTTTATTCCCTATTAAATGTGCCAAAAGATTTTTTTTGTAATAGACTTTTGTTAAATTACTAACGTTTTGGTCCATTGGTTGGAGACTCGCGGTATAGTTAGGTGGAAGACTGAATAACGGTTATCATTTCATCATCACTTTTCATCTCATTGTCTTTAGGTTGACATGGGGCGTTATCCAAGACCAATAGGGCTTTTTTGGGAAGTTGGATTCTAGAAATTCGCGTACCTATAACAATCCAAAAAAATACAAATAAATTGTAAACAAAAATTCAATATATTTCGTATTTCTCAGGCACAAACGTATGATGTCTTCGAAATACAAATAAGTCAACCACGAGCTCTTGTTAACCAAGTACACAACGGGCATTTTTTGAAAAATTTTGAATGCTCTAGGGTTTTTTGCTTTTCCAATGACAAAGAGATTAACTTTGTGCGTACCTGAAGCATTTGTGCATGCGGGAAATGTTATTCTCTCCTTACTAACTTTCCGACCAGGAGCAGATGATTGCTTGAAGCTCAACAACGTTTTATCAGTTGTAGCATGAAAAACAATCCAGACTCTTCCGCATTATAAATTTGTTCTGCAGAAAGATCAAGCTAATTGATTTTATTTCTAAAACGTATTACAAATGGGTCGACGGACGCTGTGGCGGAGGCCATATCGCTTTTTGAAATTAGATACCCAACCATTACTTGCATGAAAACATCCTGTCTTTTCTTTTATTTTCTCATGAAGCTTGCGAGCTTTTGCTTTGACGATATCGATGGATATAGGCCCTTTGTCATTCCTTTGTTTCAAAAACTACTTGTGGAGAGCCTTTACCATTCTTAGGTATTCACAAGATTTTAAGGTTTGCCGTTTGCCTGGCCCAGCTTCCATATTTGTGGCATACAAGCTTTTTTCTTCTTTATTCTCGTTATTGTCGACTTGTGAACTTTATGATCAATACAAAGAGCTTTTGTCGACATACCACTTTCTAGTTTATCCAAAATTTCAGTTGTTTTTTATTTCTTAGTTTTATAAATTTTTTTGTGACCATCATGACTTTTACACATGCAACACTACTCTCATGTTGCAAAATAAACTGATAAGTAAAGTCATTTGTTGACAATTGCTCTTAACACACACACACAAAAACAGCAAAGTCGACAGAGCAACGATAAAATAACGACCAGTTTGTGAATACCTAACAAAAAAATGCCATTCGAAGAAAACTACAAAACAAGAACTGAAGCAAAACATATTTAGGTGTAAAGTTGCAGTTATTGTGGTCAATATTTTGTAATAGTTGCACTTATAAAGGTTACAGTGCTATGTTTTATAGTGTTCTTGGGTGTATCGAGGGCTGCGGTTACCGAGTTTGTAATGTATGTCCAAAAATTAATTAATATACTACTGTGATCTAATTGAAAGGGGAATTTTGTCCATTTCCTTTCCTTCAAAGTATTCCTCTCCCGCTGCAATACCCTTATGCCAATGAATTTTCGAGTCATCTATGCACCTGGAAAAATCCTCCGTGGTGATGGTCATCAGAGGTTTCTTCGATTCAGCTTTTATATTCTCTACTGAGTCAAATTAAAAATCAGGTAAATCAGGCGAATGCGATGGTTGCGGCATGATATTATTTGAAAATGTGACGAAATGATCACGAATATCAAATGCAGTAAAGTATGAGATGGTGCATTATCCCAAATCTTTGTTCAATAAATTCAGACATAGTAAATATCGAAGAATTCACTTTTGGAGCCTCACAAAACGATGCATATCTCAAATACTAATAAATATTTTGACGTAAAATTTAGCATAGATGTCAGTAACAGTTGCTAGTAGCAACTTACCAATTCGGAAAACACGCGAAGTATAAAAAAATTATAAAAAGCTCCCCAGAATTGTTTAATAATTGTGCAAATATCACTAATATACACACACAATATAATCACTTGAATCATAACTGGCTCAGTGTGCGGTCTATTTTGGGAGCCAAAAATGTTGATGTTGACGAAATTAACTTCCAAGTACAACAGTTGTTACCAGACGATCTGATGTCTTTCAAATAAATCTGTACTGTTCTTAACGAAAATGAAAGGGTAAGTTTTCCAATTGAATTTTTAAATTCACTAGATATACCCGGAATGCCACCACATAATCTTCGATTAAAGAATGGTTCACCTATTTTTCTCCTGCGTAATTTGAATCCACCTTGATCATACAATGGTGCGAGTTTGGCTATCAAAAATATCACCGAAAATATTTTTGAAAGAACCATATTATCTGGAAAGTTTAAAGGTGAAATGGTCCTGTTGCCAAGTATTCCAATGTATGAAAATTTGTTCAATCGTATTAAAAGTACTCCCCTTTCAAATTCCTAGTGAATTCTTATACCAACTTTAACGTTTTCGTCTTCGTTCGTACATAATAATTTCATTGTATTAAGGGGTAACTGTTCCCTATGAGGACTTTACTACAATGTAATATAACAAAAAATTTAGCCAGAGCTGAATATATACATATGTATGTATATAATATTTCATTCGGAAAACATCAGTTTTACCGAATCCGTTTTCGCGCTTTCTTTTCGTCGCGTAAATATATTGTCTAACAAAAACAAGCAGAATTACACAAACATTACAGCATATTCTTTGCACATATCCATTAGCAAAAGTAATTCGTGAATACTAATATAGAAAGCACATTGATTTCTTCAACGAGCTCAAAAATACGTACATACAAGTCCAATTATTCGGGTGTAACTAGATAGCTACATAGGAACATAAAAAATATAATAAAAAATAAAACAATTAAATAA
>NW_017534639.1:3636-12264 GCF_001853355.1 Bactrocera latifrons
AGCAAATAACTCGTTTATACGAAATAAACTCTCTTATTTATTGAAAAGAGTATTCGGTTTACACTGAGGAGAATTTAACTCATTTTGACATATAATAACAAATAGTTTCAATAAAAAGAAATAACTCGTTTATACGAAATAAACTGTTATTTATTGAAAAGGGTATTCGGTTTACACTTTGTATTTAACTATATTTAACTCGTTTTCATATAGTAAAAATAAGGAATAATAATAAAAATCAAAATACACCTGCAGGAGCCACACGCTCAAAACAGGTTGCTAAGTTTATTTCAGAAAGTGACAGTTTAACAAGATACTTCACTAGATTTGCCTATTCACCGATTCACGAAAACTTGGAATGTTATTAAAAATAATAGCCAAAATCTTAACAATTTTTGCAATCTTCAGTAGATTCTTACTATTAAGATCCGTCACATAATTTTAAATCATCGGCTTACGATATTTACGAAAACTGTTTAGACCAATATGAAGAAACGACCTCGAGGTGCCCATATGTGAAACAGAAACATTTTATGTAGGTTATAAAGAATTCTTGCGGGACATGTTTACAGCCGTTTACATCAACCATCCGCAATTATCAAAAGCACCAAAATTGTATCATCTCAGATATGAAAAAAGGTCCAGCAATAGTAAAACAGTTCGCTCTTAATGACAATAATTTCAATTTGGCTTGGGATGCTGTTAAAGCAAGATACAAAAATTAAAGAATACTGGTCGATAAACAAGTAACGACACTAATGAACTTGCCAAAAATTATAAAACCGCTCTCATCACGAAAGAAGTGCCCAACGTGGCAACAAATGAAAGATTGTTGCTTTGATATGAAATTGCGGAAAGGGTAGAGTAAAAAATAGTCGGAAGTAAGAACATTGAACACGACCAAAATATAAGCTTCAATAGACTCCAAGTTAGAAGCAAAAACAATTTAAACAAAAACTTTCACAGAACGCAATCATTCACATCTGAACAAAGAAAACATACGTCATAAGAACTATGTAAGAGAGGGCATAAACTTACGTCTTGCGAGAGGTTAACGAACGAAATAATTTTGCAACGTCAAAAAGCATAAATTGTCACATACGCATACATATAAAAATTGGAAAAGCAAATTTAATTGCTTACATTGTCACAAAAGACACCATTCAATGCTTCATTACAGCAGATATCCTCACTTACTCCAAAGAAGCGTTACGCAAAAAGAACCACGGGTTTAGCAAAAGCAAATCCCCAAATCCACAATTCTAAAAATTGCTAAAGGATACTATGATGCGTTAATAATACAAATTAATGCATACGCACTTAAACACAATATATAACAAAATTGTCCCAAAGGACGGAGAATCGACATTTCTCATAACATATTGCTTAATGAGTAGTTTCCTAAAGTCTCATATAGAATAAAAAAACTAAAAAAAGGAGAGGTCGCTCTTATCGTCCCTACATAAGCCCTCCTCATTGGGTAGTTGGTGGGAATCTGTTGTACAACTTGAACATCCCACTTAAAAAGAACAAAAAAAAATTTAAAAAATTGCTGAAAATTACCACATTATAATCCCAAATGATACCGTTCGCAATTCACTATCTGGCGTCGCTATATTTCATAATAATAAAGAAGTGCAAACGACTGTCCATAAACCCTTGTAAGGAAAATTCAAATAAAAATTATAAATAATAAATCTATAAAAGAACCAACCACAAACCGTTCTTATAGTAATATGTTTAGAAGTAGTTTTAACATTTGCAGCAAATGTTCTGCAAATGTCCCTCGGCTACTCCACCAACAGCAAACCAAAATATTCGCCTAGAGGGCTCAGTATGTTCAAATGAGTTAAGCCTCCTCCCACTCTATCTGGGGAAAACCACACTCTCACATATCGAGGCACAATACACCATACTCGTGTACTAGTACAACTTACCAAAGGACTGGATCATCGCCCTCAACTTCACTTTCGCATATTTACATCGATCGACAACAATCCTGCGCGCTACGCTCAACTTTTAATAACATATCATCCGGATACCGTCTCGTTCGCTCGCCGTGGATTTCAATCGTACATTCGCACGTAGCGAGTACATTTAGAATTTTTTTACCTATTTTGTGATTAAATGTAAAATAACAACAATAAATTTGTAAATTAAAATAAACTTAAAATAAAAAAAACGAACATTTTTTCTTGCCTCCATTTATTCAATAGCCTTGCAACATATTGCTACAGAGTATAATAGTTTTACCTGACAATTCTATATTTCGAAAAAAAAAAAAACAAATTTTAATCATCAAAAATCGCTTTATTGTTTTTCAAAATATTTTGAGATCTGTACATTTTTGCAGGCATTTGAACGAATTGGGGAAGCACTCTGATTGAGGTATCTCCAAAACAATGAACTCATCAACCGCCTCTTCAGATGTAAATAAAAGTTTACTTCTTAGTTTATTTTTATACAAAAAGGAATGTCTGTGCTAAGACAAAATATAAGAAAGATTACTCATCAAATAGATGTTTTAAATGTTTAATAATGCAATTGCTTCAGTCGATCTGTGAGAGCTCGTATTGACGTGGTGGCCGTCTTCGGCGTCTGATAGAAAAATGGTTGTATACCAGTTGTCCAGTTTTTCCAAACATGTGCTTGGAAGGGGTTCGTGCGCGAACAACTTTTGTTGTAACGGCTTATCTGAAAACAGCGGTACAGTTGGCTGCTGTTTACATTCCCACTCATGCGATAAAATCCACGATTCATCCCCTGTCTCGATGTCATAGACGTGTTTCAAAGCACTGCTATCGTATTTTGTATTTGATAGGACAGTTTGCACACAGCATCAATAGTTTCCGGATCAACAACTGATTTTGTACAGCCTTCACGAAATTCGTCTTGGAGAGCTCAACAACCTTGATAAAACTCGCTCGAGCTTAATCGTAAAAATTTGAATTAAGTTCATCTATACACTTCTGTTTAGTTAATACACGTAGAAAGTTTTAAAAAATTATGGCGCGAAAATATTCACGATTTAATTCCATTTTTTGGTCGAGATGCCATCAAAACTGTTAAACTTCATCATAAAATTGTGAGTTTCCAGATAAGAACAGTAGTTTTGCCAAATCCCGATATAAAACAGTCAACCTACATACATATGTTAAGTTTGAGAGCTTCCAGGGCGAATATTGAGAACAAACCAGAACAGAGAGAATCAATAATTCATTGATTAGAAAAAAAGAAAAAGACGACGTGACAATTATCCGATATTCATATGCGGTATATGTAAGGTCGTATATATAGTGTATGTAGGGAAGTTTTGAGTTTATTGCAATTACATTTGCCATTAACTTTCTACTTTCCATATAAAACATTCCATAGAATTCTTTTACTATACTTTACTTGATTTAGTAGAAAATATTGATACATTGGCTTCGATGTTATTTTTAAAAATCGTTAAATCGGACTATAGTCGGTATGCGCATCCCAGTGCTTATGTTTGACTTTTTAGAGAAAACGTCTGTGATTCTGTAAGATATCTTTAAAAAATTAGGATCGTCGTTTATACAAAACTTATTGCGAATTTAGAACACTTTTTTTTTGTGTTTTTTTTAATTATCTCCAAATTCTTCGTGTTTTTGTAAACACTAGAAAGTGAATTTTTCGATTTATAAAATGGTAGATTTTATGGAGCAATAAATTTGCAGAAACATTAGAAAGGTTGCGCAAGGCGTTTGATGTTCAAGATATGACAAAGAGCAACATTTATAAGTGGTTTAAATTGAACCGAGAACGCGTTAAAGACGAACTTCGGTCGATGACTAGGACACTATGTAAAGTTTATGGTGCTTGGAAATCGTCGATTCACAATTAGAGACCCCGCTGATGGTGTTGATCGACTCACTCTAAACCATTTTGAAGAATGTTTTGTGTCACAAGCCGCCAAAATCGCTGAAATGCACCATGCATTGGTCTTTCGCGACGCTTTTGCCAAATTATCAACTCATATCGTTCCGCAACTATCGTATTCGCCCGTCCGACTTCTGGCTATTTAAGAAATTCAAAAGAAACTGAATCAAAGAAGGTCCCGAGGGCTATACCGGAAAAATACCTATCAGTTGCAGTTATATGCAAAAATAGTTGGCAAAAGTGTACTTTGACCAAGGGGGGAAGAACAAACTAAGAATTTAGAAATTATAAACAAAGTCTTACTATGTTAGTAGTATGTACTTTAAAACTATTAGAAGGCAGGCTACGCCCAATTTTAAACATTTTTCAACCATAAGTGCATTGCCCTAAAGCAATTTGTTTTACTAAATTACGGCCTGATATCTTATTGTTGAGCTTAGTTATGCCACTTTAGAGGTTCTCCATTAATAGCGTTTTGTTGGCGTGGCGTTGGTCCGCTTCCGCTCATATGCAATGCTATTCCTCATTGGATGTCAGGGACCACGTGAACCTTCATCAAGAGATCTCAAGTTATCGCTTGTAGGAACGAGCGGACAGATAGACTTCTGGACTTCATCTTGTCTCGTCATCCTGATCATTTATAAATATGTACCTCCACATCTATTTCAATTAGTTGTGGGTGATAAAAACTACCGTTAGGTGAACAAAACTATTATACTCTGTAGTAACATATTTCAAGGGTATAAGAATGTAACGAAAGGGATCAACTTCATTGTTCGACTTAATTATATTATTATATCTTACTTTCCATCAGAGAAAATGAAACCACATTCATCCTCAAATGAGATATGTAGGTATATTTGATCTACCAAAGAGGTTAAATTTAATGTATGGAGGTGATGTTAAAAACGTCAATTATAGCATCGGAGTTCATCACTTTAGAAATATAAGGTTTAGACCAAAACTAATGTTATTTCCAGGGCGATCTATTTCGAAACTGTTACGTTTTAAAAGAAAAAACACAGAAACTTCAAATTTAAATGAGAATGTTTATAATTATTCGAAAGAAAATTCTGTGGCATTTCTGCTTGGAAGATTATCTCTTTCAAATATTGGCCGCGGTTACGTCTCAGATGGTCCATCCGTTCAGTGTATTTTTCGATGACTCGTTCACGCCCTTCGACTGGTAACTGGCGAATGACAAGCGTGATGTTGCTCCAAGGCCTGAATCGAAACGGACTAATGATTTCCCCGGCCCACACAACACCAAACCGTTGTTTTTTCTATTTGAAATGGCAGCTCTTGAATCTCTTCATGTTGCTCTGCGTTCCAAATGAGGAGATTTTGCTTGTTTATTTATCCATTGGGAAAGAAATGGACATCGTCGGTAAACAACATTTTGCTGAAAACGTCGGATCTGTTCGTCGTGCAACCAGTTGCTGCAGAGTATTATTGTTTTCCTCACCTAACGGTTTTACGTATCATCTAAAGTTAATCGAGATAGATATAGTGTTATATTATATATATACAGTGGCTCAAAGTAATAATGGAACAGTAAAAAGGCAAAAGTTTCGATCACTATAATTGATCGTAAAGATTTAGTACAAATATTTTGTAGTTTATTTTAAAATGTACATATCATATGCTTAAATAATTAATAAAAAACATTGTAAATTTCTTTTATATTATGTAATATTATAATTATATTTTAGTTAGTTATTTTTAGTTATTATTAGTTAGAACAGAATAAGTAAGGAGAATCCCAAGAATTCGGTACATATATTTTCCCGTAGTTCCTAGGTGGAACATAGGGCCTCAAGAATTCGGTATTCAACTTAAACTAGTTCTGTGTTTAAGTGCTACTCGTATAAGTAAGATGGCTCCACAGGGTAAACAAACCACAGTTGAACAACGGGAAACTATCATTCGGTTATCAAAATCGGGGAAATCTACCCGTGATATAAGTGAAATTGTGAATCGAGCTCCGGCAACAGTATTTAATATAATAAAAAAATTAAGAAAAATCCCCATATAAGTGCTCCAAAATTAGCTCCCTTAGCAGAGAAGTATTTAGGGAAACGTTCGGATCCAGAAACTGTGCGGAATGTGCTGCAGAAACACAATTATAATGGAAGAGTTGCGAGGAAAAAACCTTTTGTAAGCAAGATCAACAAGCAGAAACGGATCAGCTTTGCCAGACAGCAAATTCGCAAAGATTTTCCTTCTGGAAAAATGTTTTATACACGGACGAGAGTAAATTCAACATATTTCGGTCAGATGGGCAGTCATATGTTTGGAGAAAGCCTAACACAGAGCTCAAACAAATTAACATACGGCCAGCTGTAAAGCATGGCATGGGTTCGATAATGGTATGGGGCACGATGTCTGCTAATGGAGGAGGAATAATGCATATAATAGAAGGAAATATGGATAAGATGGCTTATTTGAACATTTTGAAAGCGAGTGCGAAGCAAAGTGCTCGAAAATTAGACATAGAAAAAGATTTCATATTTTAGCAGGATAATGATACAAAGCACAAGGCTTACGTTGTGCGAAGCTGGCTGCTGTACAATTGCCCACACGTGCTTGAAACTCCGCCACAATTCCCTGATTTGAATGTAATCGATAATGTGTGGCGTTACTTGGAACAGAAATAGTTGCCACATTACGAAGAGACCAGAGTTAATAGCAGCCTTGAAAGAGGAGAGAGACAATATACCACCTTCCTTCTACCGTAAATTGGTGGAATCTATGCCAAATCGCTTGAAAGCTGTTTTACAACAAAAAGGACTGCCCACTAAATATTAAAAAAATCAAAATTTAATTTTATATTTAATTTATTTGTATTTATTTATAAGTGTTCTCTTATTACTTTGAGCCTGTTATTATAGTTATATTTTTCGTGGCAAATATGAAATATTTTAAAGTTTTTTGTTCTGATATGTATGAACATTAAACAGAATTTTAAAAACAAAAAAATTATTGTCTTTAAATTAAAATTTTTTGTATTTAAGATAAAAGTATTTTAATCATACTATTTCAATATAATTTTGAACTGTATATATGACCAAGATGACGAGAAAAGTCCAAATCTGGGTGACTGTTTGTCTGTTCGTCCGTCCGTCCATCCGTGGAAGCTGTAACTTGAGTAAAAATTGAGGTATCTTGATGAAATTTGGTGTGCAGGTTCCTTGGAACACAAAAAACTTCGACTTCGCAGATGAGTGTAGGACCTCTGCCACGTCCACAATTCGCCATTACTCGCAAACATATATAAACCATAACCAAACACTAAATTAGTATAAAATTGTTTTTAGCTCAGGGGATTGCAGTAGCAAGGGGCACCTACATGGAAAAAATTTTGAAAAAGTGGACATGACCAATCCCTCTAATAGGTTTAATGTACATATCTCTTAAATATAAGAACCGACAGTGTGCAAATGGATGAAGATACTGTTCAAGCCTACTGAAAACGCAATAAATTCTTGGTCAATTAAGCAAAAGATATTAAATTTTATCTCCGAGATGGTATGGGTAGTCTTTATGAGAGTTGGTGTGAAAATTAAACAATGGGCGTTGCACCGCTCACTTTTTGTTGAAATAACATATCTCGGGACACGACTAACCGATTTCGACTAAATTTAGCACGTATCATTTTTCTAACATTCCTATGTTCCAGTGTAAAGATAGACAAAATCAGCCAATAACCTAGCTTACTTCCCATGTAACACAATTTAAAATTCGATTTGTTTCTTTCACTTTCCAGGCGCCAAAATAAGAAGTAATTAAATAGCACCTTTTGACCAACGCCCTAGGTACCGAATATGTGGACCCCAGTATCAATAGTTGACTTTTGAATTCAAGGATAATTCATCTCTGACAATGATATGTCTGTATGCAAAAATTTGGTCAAATCGGGTCAATACTTCCCAGAGTCCCCATATAACAATATTTAAGTTATCTCAATGAAATTGAAAGAGCGTGTTTTAATCATGACAATGTATGTTTACGCCAAAAATGGATATTTTTGAGCGAAAACTTGACTTAGCCCCCTTATGACCATTACCAGGATTTTCGAACATCCGACTGATTTTGTTCCATATGATTGGTGATTGTATGTGAGGTACCTTAATGATAATAGTTAATGGATAAAATAGGATAATCATCGTTTGTATAACAAATCTAATGCCGAATTTGTCGGCCAGTGTACGAGTTATAAAGTTATAAAGAGTATATGTATATACAAAACTTCATTGATTCCGATCTTCTGGTTTACGTTTTACATCTTAAGGTTTATCCCTGGCTTTGATTCTTGCAAGCTGCAAGTTTTTTATGTTGAATTTTTTGTTTGATTTGTTACGAATGTCTGTGCGTCGTTCGCCCATCATCTAAGAAAGTAGCAGCAATATGTATCGATGCATCAGCCAATGCTTTTTTCTGTTGTTATATTATAAATGCCTCGCCGATTCCACAAGAAGTCGTCTACATATAATTTCTTTATTAAGATATGAAGATACATTGAGTACCCTTATGGTACAATACTCCTTTATGATGACTCTAAAATAAGCATTTGTTTCTATAAGTCGTTGGAAAGATAACAACTTATTGCGATTACTAATATGTATATAAACAAGTAAGGAAGGGCTAAGTTCGAGTGTCACCGAACATTTTATACTCTCGCATGATAAAGTGATAATCGAGATTTCAGGCGTGGTTGTGAACCGA
>NW_017534639.1:13254-23167 GCF_001853355.1 Bactrocera latifrons
TTATGCGTTTTTTTTTTTAAAAAAGTTATCAAGCTCTTAAAAAATCACCCGATATATCTATATCCGCGATGGACTCCTAAGCTTCTTCTTCTTTATTGGCGCAGACAACGCTTACGCGATTATAGCCAAGTTAACAATAATACTCCTAAACTACTGAACTGATTTTAGTAAAATTTAGCACACTGTGTCCAGTTCGAACCAACTTAAATGATAGAATAGTAAAACTAATTCATAAATAAAAAATACAGTGAAAGCTCTATAAATCTAACCGGACAATTCTATTAACTGGACAGAAAGGCTGATAACCAGACGTTAAGAAAGCAGCTTGAAATACGTTATTTTTTCCAAATAAATTGTTCCAAATTTAACCTCAAGTACAATCCCTTGGATTCTTATACCGGCAAAAACGTTTTTGATGAAATTATATTACTCAAGAACGGTCTGATCTATCGGAATCTTTATACTTTGTTTTAACTATATTTTAAATGGCTTATGTGGAGTTTGCACAAGCTCGGTTGAGTGGTTTTTCATTTATCAAATTTTTTGTAACTATTCAATAAAGATTCTATATACATAATGTTAATTGTTATCACAATAAATGATATCCTAGTGATAAAACTAGTCTTATATACAAAAATTAAACGTTTTTTTTGTACGCCCGAACCACGGCACGGAAACACGTGAAAATTTGCACGGGTATTCCTTTAGTCCTGAAGATGTACTATTCTTTAAGTGATATACGATGTCATTAAAAATGTAGATCTCCAATTTAACTATTCTATTATATTGTTATCACAATAAATGTTATCCTTGATAACAAAGAGCGGACGGAGCCGCGAGATTAGACTTGCTAAAGAATATACGGAAAATACTCTTCATTGGTGTGACTGTAAAAAACATAAAAAATCATAAATATAAATTATTATTATATACGGAAAACTGTGTTCTTTAATGTGTGTACACATATACGAAAAGTAGTGTTAATTTGAAATGTAAACTAAAATGGAACCGCCGTGACTGTACACAAATGAACGTTAAGAAGTGAAGAGAAAGGAACATTTACAGAACAAAAGAGTATAAACTAAAAAATATAAAACTGTACCACTAAAATTTTGATGTACATGACAAGAAATTATAACTAAAAACGGCAACAAAAAAACTCCAAATCGTGCTACATGTAGTAACACACGTAATTGGAAATTGGATCCGAAAAAAATCGTGGATGCGACAACGGCAAAAAAAGGAAAAAGCCAGCAGACAACGGCAACAAAAAACCACAATACTAGGGAAAGACGAAGCAGAAATACACTCACGAAAAATGATTAGTATACTGAAAAAATCTTAAATTAAAAATGCTGGACTCACTGAGAAGCGCAAATAAAATTTAATTGAAAGAAGAGAATTCCGATTAAAAAAGAAAAACGTCCGTTCGCGGGTATAACCTTTATACAAAAGAATTCTTTATTACATTAGTTTCATTAGTTAGCCCAAACCTTAACCTAACGGCTTTGAAAAGTGGTAAGTATATGTAATTATAATTCAATTCAGCAATCTCATAGTTCATGGTAATAGAGTATTCTAATACATTGGTAGTAGATATGGTTATGTTAATATACTATAAAAAATTGTAAGTAAAATATGATATAAAGCATTTTATAATATATTCAAATATTATTCAATTAATTTGACAAATTTATTTCTTAAACATTATTTTTAGACTGATAAAGTCGCTTGACGCAACACCGGCCACCTTGACAGGATCATGATCTTCTACTTCGACAGGCAGCAGGGCGAGCTTGTGAATAGGGCGCTTAATGGTGCCACGTCTGCCGCTTGTACCTTTCCGCCTCGTCTTTCTACAGTTGCGACGATTCGTCCTAGGCCCACTGCTGCGGTGGCGTGTTGTCTTCGTGGACGAGGACGATATCGCTGGGCTGTAGGTTACGTTTCGGGTGCAGCCATTTGTTGCGCTTCTGAAGGTTCGTAATGTACGTTTTGGACCACTGTCGCCAAAACTGTTGCTTGAGACTGCAAACAAGGTGCCATCTCTTTTAACAGCGTATTGGTTCTGTCGACACGTGTGCCGGTGGTAAAGTTCGAAAGGGAGCACCCTATTAGTAGGTGTGCTGGAGTAAATGCTTCGCTGTCGTTGGGATCCTGGCGAGGGGTCGCGAGATAAAGATGGAGTCCACTTTGGCCAGCAGTGTTTCCAATTCTTCGGCGGAGAGCAGCACGTTGCCCATTGCGCGCACAGCGAGGTGTTTGGCGGACTTCACTGCCACCTCCCATAATCCGCTGAAGTGCGGCGCCCTCAATGGTATAAAGGCGAATCCCATTAATTCCGGAGACTGGGATAATACCCGTCTTTGAGTTCCCGCAACTTGCGATCGGCGCCGACGAAGTTGGTTGGCAAGTTAGAATATAAATCTTAGTGTTCTGCTTTTGACGTGAAACGAACGAAAACTGCGATATAGGTTTTTAGGGGTGGTCGACCGCGTATTTTTAATGTAGTATAAATTAGACCACAAAAATCTACGCCACATATAAGAAAGTGTCGTAGTCCTCGAAGTCTTTTAACTGGCAAATTTCCCGTTATTTGGGTTTGCAACTTTGGCTTATAATGAAAGCAGTGTGTACAGTTTCTTACGGTACTACTACATGCTTCTGTTGCATTAATGAGCCATATGCGTTCTCGGAGCAGCGCAACCAACGCTTTTGCCCCAAATCCTCCGTCATGAAGTTGACTTGACTTCCTGAATCAAGCAAGGCTCTTGCGGGCACTGCTTGATCGCACAAGAATAACTGCTGTGGCCAACTTTACCCGATCAGGTACACTTATTACATACATTGCTTGTGTAGTTGTTGTTGGTTGCGGATGAGGTTCAGCAGTGAAGGATACAGGATACTGGTGCAGTAATGTGTGGTGGGACCGATTACACACCCGGCATCGATCCGCTTTGCATTTGGATACCGTATCTCCCTTACGTATACAATTTAATTTAATTGACAAACTCAAATCTCGGTTGAACAGAGAGAGTTTTAAAAGTGGGGCATGCTGTTAAATAGTGGTCTTTCGATTTACACTGCTGGCATGTCGGCTGCTCTGTATTCGTTGCAACTAAAGCGGACTTCGTTCCTGCTATGGGTCTCCTCCTCGAAGATGATGCGCCTTCAGCTGATAGGTGCTGGTACCGTCTATTTAAGGTAGCTTCACAATTCTTCCACAATGATAGCTTGTCGTATCCCAGCTGCTCTCCCCACTTTGATCGGGTGGCAGAGTCAACCTTTGTCATGACTATTCGAATAATTATCGCATTTGTGATTTGTTTCTCATCGCCCAGCGATAGCAATGACACCTCACCAATCATCGCCCGCAATGAAGGGGCTGATGGCTTAGGGATAGTTGGCAGCTCAAAAAGTTTGGTAATCATATTAAAAAAATCAAACATTTATTGTCGTAAGCCTTTTTGAGACTTGCCAACGCCTTTACCGTGCCCAGAGCCCCACCAGCTAGACAATTAACCAGATGGTTAAATTGCTCAATATCTGGGATGTTGGGATCATTGTGAACCAAACACTCATGAAATTTTTAAATTCCGAATATTCTCCCTTGAATTTCGGAGAATTAATTTTTGGGAACCTTGAGCTGCGAGACGTTACGAATGATTTTCCATTTTTTTAGACGTTCTATTTTTGTCCAAAATTGCTTTAATTATAGAGTTTGTTTCTGCAATTATGTCATCTTCCTTGGACCATGCCGTTTTCATCAATCTCGTGAATTTTAGATTGACATTTCGTCAATTTCTCACTACGTGAGGTTAGTATATCAAGACGACATTAGAATTGGATTGGATCTAATGACATAGTCTTTTCTAAAGGACCCAATTTTATGCGCAAAATGCTACTTTTCGCCACCATCCTTTGACACTTTAAGGATTTTAAGTTGAGCAACTCCTTACTTGAAGAAAGTTTGGCGATAATTGGCTCTGACTTGCTCATTTTTGCTTGTTCATATTAAATTTCCGAAAAAAGACTCTAAAGGTTGGCAACATATATTGGTTGTTAAAAAAGTAGCGGCATTATCGCTAGTTGGCGCTGAGAGCGCGTAGTTCTAGTTCTATTCGTCGCATCGGGTCATGCTATACCTTTTTGGAATTTTCATTTCACGCGCTAACACGTGTTTGATTGATTGTTGTTTCTTTTAAGTCCTTCGTGAGTTATAGTGCCGCAAACATGGAGCAAAATAAAGAGAAAATACGGCATATTTTACAGTACTACTACGATAAAGGCAAAAATGTATCTCAAGCCGCCAATAAGATTTGTGCAGTTTATGGACCCGATACAGTTTCCATTTCCACCGCACAACGATGGTTTCAACTTTTTCGTTCTGGTGTACAGGTGGTCGAAGAGGCGCCACGCTCCAGAAGGCTTGTCGTCGACATAGTATCAGCCGTAGCATCGGTCAAGAGCTGGGCATGAGTCAAATTTTTGGTCTGCAATTTATAAAAATGTCGCACCTTAATGTTTAATTAACGATGCTACCGCAAATCCCACAATCCCTCCTTCACTTAAATGCATAAATGCATAAGTATGTATATATACGTATGTGAATATTATACTCGTAAAGTAACATATACTTTAATAATATAAACATATACTTATGTGAAAAATTGTAAAAAGAGATAGAGCCAAAAACTGAAAGTGTGCACTTGCTCTTTTTTCGTATTTTTCCTTATTCGCACCACTTTCGGTGATTCGCACTCGTTACCTGTCGTAGGCGGTTTGCCTGCGTTCACTTCCCTTTTGCAGCTCAATCCCGGGAAGCAGAGGATGTAGCGTCGAGGTTAGCAGCGACGGTGTTGCTGTTGTGTTTAACGCCCAAAATTGCCGGTTTTTGTTTTTACGGCCCTTTTTTGTTTTTACGGCCCTTTTTTGTTTTTTTACGGGGTATTTTGTTTTTTTTTTTTTTTTTTTTTTTTTCTTTTTTTTTTTTTTTTTTTTTTTTTTTTTTTTTTTTTTTTTTTTGCAACGCCACTTGCACTTGTTCTTGGCGGTAGTTTTTAATAAATTTGCTTTACCGCACTAACTGTGAAATCATCTTTACCAGAAAAAATATAACTACTTTTCTTTTAACACTGCTTTTATTTTGACACTCCACTATATATGCCGTTTAACCGAGTTATCCAACTTTTGGTTTTGATTTCTCTCTTTTTTTCCTTTCTTTTTAGGTTTCTGAGTTTTTTATGCCGTATGTAGTACGTATGTCATGTACGTATGTATTATTTTTTCACCACTCACTTCACAAAACGTTTCTCTCAATTTTTAGAATTTTTAGTTTAGGTTAATTTGTATTTTATTTTTTTATTTTTATGTTTGATTTTACTACTTCGTTTTTACTCACTTGAGTGTGTGTCGGATGTGTGCACATTCCAATTGATTTTATATATATGGATATACAAAGTGTTATATTTTTTCACAAGACGCTCTTCTTAATTTTATTGAAATAATCCATTTAATGATCTCTATTTTGGAGTCCATTCCACCCGAATATAAAGTATTGTTAAGGAGTAACGTTAAAGATAAAAAAACGGGCAGTGCTAGAGGATCCCTCCTAATGAAGGGTATCTAGATTCTTGGCCATTAATTAAACCTTTTTTAATTGACATCATGGCGAAAAAAAATCTTTTGGAGAACTAGTCGACAAGATAAAGCATGTCGTTGTGAGTGTTAAATTGAGGACTTTTATACTACATTACACTGTGTTTTAACGAAAACAAACTCCTCGAAGTTAACAGTGAAAGCTAAGTCAGAATTGCTTTAAGTTCTTTTAAGTACGGGTTACCGGAACCTGTAAAAAGCATAATCGTAAGTCGAAACCCAACAAGTCTAAAATAAGCTTTTGACATTATATAGTCAAACGGTTATTTAAATTATACAGTCTAAATTCAAATAGTGGACCCAAACAAAACAGTAATAAAAATGGACGAACAAACATTAAATTATATAAATATGAGAAGATACAACAATAATAATGGTAAATTTAAATTTCAACCACATTTTTCTACACAATCGGGACACAATACAATCATACAACTAGACGTACCCAACATACTCATAACAGCAACAACTCTTCTCATGGACAACTTACACTTGAGCCAATGGATATAGGCATGAACGAAAATAACCAAAATTTTCACTTTGGCGATGACCCTATATAGTCATAAAGAGGAGATTAAAAACACTAAAATTTATTATAGATTCTAGTGCTGAATTTAGCATAATAAATCCTAGACTTTGTATCGGAAATGGAGAACAATGCCACCTACTTTCAATATTAAAGTTTTAAACGGAAATGTTTCAACAAACATACGGTACAGCGTACCGCTTTTTAAAAAACTTCGAAAAGATAATCAATTTGTCGATCTTATCGAATTACCTTTTCACGACTACTTCGACGGTATATGGGAAAAATTGTGCTGCTTAGCTAAAACGCTATCGTTAATTATAGAACTCCGAAGTTGTTACAGACAATGCGACACTACCGATTTATTTTTGTGAATAAGCAGAATACGAAGTAGAGGAATATTTCAAAAGTGAAGATTTGCAGGCATTTTGTTGTCAAAATGAATTACGTGTTAGTGCATTCAATAGCACATTTGCTAAACATTTAAATTCAAGGGATGAAGCGACATTAAAAAAGGTACTAAACGTTTACCGAGACAAGTTTGAAGAAGAAGGAAGCAATTTACCGTTTACTTGTGTTATACAACATAAGATTAGAACTAAGACGGACCAAAGTTTATAGATAGATATTGTGCATCGTGCTGAGGTTGACAGAAAAATAAATGAGTTGTTAAAACATAGTTCAGAGCAATAGTCTTTCTAATTCATCTTTATAGGTCGTACCAAAGAAAATTGACAACGGCGGCACATAGAAAACTAAACGAACATATGATTGATGACAAATTTCCAATTCCTAATATGGAAGACATATTTCCAAATTAGGAAATGTAGCAACTTTAGCACGATAGACCTTGTTAAAGGCTTCCATCAAATCGAAGTACATTAAGATGGCAGAGCCAAAATGACGGCAAACGACGTTTTCGACGGCAAGTGGCCACTACGAGTTTAATCGTATACCCTTTGGGCTAAAAACAGCTCTTGCAACGTTCCAAAGACTCATAAATCATTTTCGTTAATAAAATTTGTGTAGTATATTTGAACGATATTTTAATTTTTTCACTTAGCTACATATCGACTCAATAACCAAAATTTTTAAGTAATTAAGAGAATCAATTTTAAAAAAAGTGCCATTCCGCAGAATTTGCAACGAAATTCTTAGGTCATGTTGTTTCAGTTGATGGTATTAGACTAGATTCATCGAAGTTAAAGCAATAGCAGCGACGTCACCACCATCCAATACGAAAGAAACTAAAAAATTTCTGGGCATTACGGGATATTATCGGAAATTTATACGTGATTATGCAAAGGTTGCCTATCCAATGGTTCGGTATTAAAGAAAAAAACATTGCGTTGTTAACAATAAAGGTTGTGAATTTTAAGCTCTTTTGAAACATTAATAAAGTTAAGTACAAGTGAGCCGGTTTTACAACCACCAGATTTCAATAAAAAAATGTATACTAACAACTGACGCATCTCAGTATACCATAGGGTCAGTTCTAAGCCAAAGCGGCCATCCAATTTGCTTTTTTTTCAAAATTATTTTATTTATTGTATCTGCTTTTTCTTAAAGCCTAACAATAAGTTATAAAATCTTATATCTATTTAAAAACTAGACAGGCTGAAGCAAGTGATTGAGCTGTTTTGGTGATACGTCGATTTTTTTTGTGGACGCAGCTTTTATTTATTAAGTAGAAGTGACAGTAATTCTGAAAGAGCACACTTTGAGGAATATAATTGTGTATTACTCGTGTCCAAATATTGATGTGCACCGCCTCTGCAGATGATGTCCCGAACGTCCTCCAATAAAAGGAGCTCGGCGGTGAGCACAATTTCCTCGGTTTGGACTATCTGAAATAAAAAAATGTGAATTATTTTAAAGGAAATTCGTTTTCGATGAAAATTTTCGCTCTAAATTGTCAAAAGAATAAAATATATATAAAAAAACATCTTATTCCTTCGTTCAATACCTGAAGAATGTATCTAAAAAGATTGTGTTAAAATTTCAGCCCGATTAGTTGAGCCATCTGTGAGAAATTTTGCTCACCGACTCCGAATTGACAGCTTTGAGATAAACGCGTTTAAAGTTTCAGAAGTAGTTTACACATAGTAAAATTTTGTCTTTTTAAACTTACATGCTATCATCGATTCTAGGCCCATAAGAGGGACCTTGTGTAGGATCCTTAGCTTCCAATAAGTCCTGCTGGTGTATCATGGGTATAAGAAGATAATGTATCTGTTGCTAACGCTTGCTGCTAAGTACACCATGAACCTTCTCTACCTGGGTACATATCGTGTTGAGGATTCTCATCGGTCGAACAACAGTGGTAATAAGTTCCCCAAATTGCATTATACAATATGTCCGAATCATAATTTATTTTTATTGCCAAACCGTAGTAAACTGTCAGTATATCTATTAGCTTAGCTGTGAGCTTATCTTTTCCAGAAAGTACCTTTTTATTAATTGTTGTTCCGTCTTTTTCTATTGGTTTATATTTCGTATTTTTTACTAGGTCGCGGATTCGTGAGCCCATCCTCTTTTGAACATGTCCGATACATTATTTTTTAACAATTTCATAGTTGTTAAGAGGAACTGCTTTCAGTAACCCAGAATATGTTTTTGAATCGCCATCACCTATATGGTTCTAATAACGAACTTGGAATTTTTCGATAGAACGTTTGAAAATTTCAATAACAGAATCGACTTCCACTTCTGCAGAGACCTCGTGATTTGCAGAATAAGTTTTTTATGTTCATCGTACCACTCAATATAATCTTCAGTACCTTTTAGGCACTGCTTACTTTTCATAACAAATATAAATATTCTGTTTATTTCGTAAGAGTGACAAAAGGGCTGGCGTTTATCACACGATTCTCACACTTATCACACAGTACCACTATTTTAAACCCAGTCCACGAGTAGAAGCAGTTCCAAATTTTATGTTTCCTTTACAAGACTTATATTGCACATATTCACTTGTCGCAGCAAATACTGTAATGAAGTTTAAAATTCTATATTCAATCGAAGGATCACGTGAAACTAAAATCTCCTTCTGCAGTTTTCAGCAGACGCACTAAACTACTTTTTTCCGTTTCAGTAGTTTTTGGATTGAAAGTCTGTGTTCTCTTCTTTCTTCTAGATATTTGCACATTTTCGGTACTTCTACAAGATCTCGGACATTTACGAGGCATTTTTTTAACGTTTAAATAAAATTCACAATAAAACACAAAGTTCACAAGTAAGTTTAAACTGAACGCACGACTGCTACGTTGCAGGACAATTTAAACCGACGAAACATTTCTTTTAGGTTATAATATTAGGTTGTCAAAAAGTCTTGCGGTATTTTCGCTAGTTGGCGCTGAGAGCGCGTAGTAGTTTTATTTTTAGTTTTATTCGTCGCATCGGGTATATGCTATAACGCTACAATGCTATACCTTTCTAGAAAGCTAATTTTACGCGCTAACACGCGCTTGATTGATTGTCGTTTCTTTTAAGTCATTCGTGAGTTATAGCATCGCAAACATGGAGCAAAATAAAGAGAAAATACGGCATATTTTACAGTACTACTACGAAAGAGGCAAAAGTACATCTCAAGCTCTATAAAATTTGTGCAGTTTATGGACCCGATACAGTTTCCATTTCCACCGCACAACGATGATTTCAACGTTTTCGAAGATGTCGAAGATGAGCCACGCTCCGGAAGGCCTGTCGTCGAAAATTGCGATAAAATCG
>NW_017534639.1:23457-34485 GCF_001853355.1 Bactrocera latifrons
TTCTTGCGGTAGTTTTATTGAATTTTCAATTGTTCATAAATTTTTCTTGATGACTCATGTCCAGCTCTTGACCGATGCTGCGGCTGCTCCATGCCGGTCTATTTCGACCAATTCAGCGATTTGCCAATCTATTATAACCGGATGTGACCTTCAAGTCTTTATTATACTCGTATTCCACAACAAAACAATAGAATAAAGGGACTAAGGTAGCGCGCCTTCTGCGTGCATCTGCTCGTCCAGTTCTTACTGGCCCAACTTTCTAACGCTCTGACGTGAAATTACAAATTCAGGTATATCTCCGAAAGTATTTATCGGATTGACTTCAAATTTTTAGAGAATATACTTAGATATATAGATATATTCCGAAAATGAAAAAAAAAACATTTTTTGAAAATTTTAACTGCGTATATCCCCTTAACACGCAGGCATATCTCTTCTTTTAAGTCGTGTTTGATCGCAGGAATGTACCAAAGCATTTGACAAAGGGTTTGAGTGATCTCGGAGTTTAGATATATATTTAATTCTGCGGTTTCTACTTCTTTCTTTAGCATAGGGATACCAAGATATTTATGAATATTTTCGTTACACATGTACGTTGTTTGTTGTCTAGGCTAAGTTAGGAGTTTTTATTTAAAAGCCAATTTAAATTTGCAGCTCTAGACTTCATGCAAGTTATTTTACTAGTGATGTGTTTTCTCCACGTGAGCGTTCTGTCTATGTGAATACCAAGGTATGTTACTTCGTTAGCTTGGTACTAAAATATTGTTTATTTTTACTGCTGGGCACATCTTTGGTCTTAGCGAAAATGTAATATGCTTATACTTCTGTTCATTCACATTTATACGCCAGTTTGTTAGCCATTCTTCGACAGAACTTTAATGCTTCGCTAATATTCTTGATGCTAAAATATGGCATTTGTTATGGCTCACTATAGCTGGGTCGTCCGCAAAAGTTGAAGTTAATACATTATTAGCTGTTGGAAGATCTGGCCTGGGGTACACCAGCCTTATCTGTCGTTCATCAGATATGAAATCTCCCACTTTTACCATACATTTTCTATTTTTAAATAGGACTCCAATGCTTTATACAATCATATAGGTACAATTATTTTAATCTTGTATAAAATAACTTCGTGCCACATCTTATCAAACGCCTGAGCTACATCTATAAATATTGCTGAACAGTACTTCCTGTGCTCAAATCATCTCGTTAGTAATTGTATATACTTGCTCTATTGTGCCAAGTTTCGCATGAAAACCGAATTGACGCATTGGTATTGTATTATTTGCGTGGATTAAAGGAGACATCTGTGATAGTAATACTTTTTCAAATACTTTTGAAAGACAGGGTAGAAGACTGATTGGTCTGTATGAAGACGACTGTGTTAAGTCTTTCCCAGGTTTATCTATCAAGATAATCTGCGACTTTCTCCATGAAATTGGATAATATCCGAAACTAAGAATTGCATTGAAGAGCAAAGAGAGCACTTCTGCAGCAATAATTGGTAACCCAATTAGCATTTTTGGGGAAATATTATCATGTCTCGGGGACTTTTTTGGATTAAGTTTTTTGATGATACCAAAAAATTTGCTTTGCATAACGTACTTTAGCTGACCACGAGGTTCGTTATTCGACTATAGAAAAAGAAAAGCTTGCTGTAGTTTGGTCAGTAAAACACTTTCGAACCTGTCTGAATGGTTGTAAATTTGTAATTGAAACCGATGATATAATTTAAGTAAATACATAAAGAATGAGGACTTCCAAACGCATTCGTATTTAATAACGAAAATACTTTAAACGATACGGTGAAAAACAGGTAAAGGCTTGGTCAACGGAAAAAACGGGAAACTACTACAAAACTCAAAACAATCTCAGCTATGCTGAAAATGAAAGGTTTTTATAAAAATTATACATGTATTTTTGTGAGAACGGTGAACTTTTTCTTGAATTCCAAGAATTTATAATAAGATTTCCAATTTATAGATTTAATACTGGCTACAATAGAAAACCGGCACCTTCGTAACAATCACAGAGGTATACAGGAAATATTTCTTGAACCAAATAATAAATTTGTTTACCCTAAATTATTTGATATAACAACCAAATGCATTAATAATTGCTCAATTTGTAAAATAACAAAACGGACAGAAATCCAATTGAACATCCTTATCAAATAACAGAAACCGCCAAAGTGTTTCAACGACATAGTTCACATAGATATTTGGTTACCAGACGTAATGTATCTCAAAACAAAAGACAAATTTTCAAAATCCGCAACGTTCGACAAACTTAACGACAGATATTGGATTGCAATCTTTGCACCTTTGAAACAACGTATTTATTTTAGGAAAAATGCGAAAACAAGTATTTGATAATGAACGCTGCATACTGCGCAGCACAGTAAGATTATTTTAAGAAGAAGAAAGCATTGGAACTCATGTAACCACCCCATGACATAAAATGGTTAACTGTGGTATCGAACGGTACATTAAATGAACATTTGAAAATAATAGAGGCAGATAAAAGCAACAGAATAGAAGATTTGAATGACAAACTTTTCAAAATATTTAACTCCTACAATAATACAATACATTCAACAACAAAATAGAGCTCCATTGATTTTATAAATAAAAATCGTGATAAAAAATCAATTCAGAATTTATCTAGAAACTACGAAGAAGAAAAAATTAAAAGGATTGCTCAACTTATTCAAAAAAGGCACTATGAACAAATCATTTGGATAATGTAGTAACTAACAGAGAAATACAAATTCCAACCCCAATAAAAAAAAGAAAAAGAAAAATACCATTTTAAGAAACTTATGAAAAATTAACTAACAGACGCAAATTTCTTGCGGGTGGTGGTGTGATGTATCCATTTATTTACCGCACTTTATACATTATACACTTACCCTTTATAATCTCTATTTCTCATTACCATATTTATCCTTTTTCCTTAAACATTATTTTTATCTCTCACTCCACCCTCTATTGGATTGTATTAGTTTATAAGTTTTACATTGTAAAGACAAAAAGTCGTAGTTTGATTTCGGCAGTTCTTCAATAAAGTCAATTACAACTTAACTAAGCACATAAAAAGCAATGCCACCGTCGTTGTAATTTTATAACCCTAGAATGGGCTGACCTATCCAAACCAAATATTGGTTCTGACTATTTAGTAGCGGGTTTATGTGGAGTTTGCATAAAATCGGTCAAACGACACTAAATAAATCTGTTAACGTTGTACTTGTACAGAAATTTCACGGTGATCACCAATACCTCGTGCAATTTGGGAAATGATGTGTGCTACTTTTAATTACAACAGTCAGATTGCTCACATGTAGTATGTACGCATACATTGGAATGATGTCCGCAATTTATCCACATTGTGATCCGGCTAACTTTCAAGTTAATACGCCCGGGATATGTTGTGCTAATGGCAAAGTGAGATTGCCAGCATTAAAATCATTGTATTCATTAGTTCTTGGGCACATCTCAAACGTTGAAGCTTCGTTTGAATCATGTTCAGCAGTACAATTCGACATTTTAAATGACATATTTTGGTGCTACAAAAATTATTATACTCTTGCAACATGTTTCTGTTGGCAGTACAAAAGCTGTTGCCAATTTAATTGAAGGTACTACTTAACTGCTAAATGAAAAGGATTACAATTAAGTTTTAAAACGCATATTAATTAATAAATTTTTTTTTTTGGTCTGAATAAAATATTATGTTAAAATAAAATTTTATTATTATTTCACTTTATACGTAGCGAAATACGTACCGGGCCGCTAGTACGTTATGTGTAAGTTATGCGTAGTCTTGGACGCATTTATGAAGGTAAAATTTCTATTTTAAGTTTTACTTGCATGCGAGAACGTGCGGGAAAAGTACGGTTATGACAGATGAGTCCGAATGATTATTTAGAATTAAGATACGATGCAGCATATACATGAATGTATTAAACGTTATTTTATCATACCAAAATCTTTCTCATAAAGTATCCCAGCCTTGGTCCAATTCAGGTAACGAATGATGTCTTCGAATGCTAAGTTAACGTACTCTTTCGCTGGATATAAATTTATGGAAAACTCTGTATTGGCCACCTTATGTGATAATCGTGATTCTATATGTGGTATATCAAGGGCATCGCATATTGAATGAATATGAACTCCCAATATAGCGTTGAATGGTCCAAAAATCGCGTGTATACCTGACTCGATTAGGGCGCAAACTTAAAAAAAAATATATCTATATAAAAATAAATTAAATAATATGTTACCTGTCAGTAGTTATATGGTTAATATATATAATTATGGTTATATGGTTTTAAAAATAGTTGTAATCTAATATTTTAAACATATCAATAACAATTTTTAATAAACATTTAAAGTCGCCGCGTTATTGTACACTGTGATGAGATTGCCATACAGTTTTGACGCATGGATTTCCATGGTACGGCAACAAAAGTCCCGTTATCTCTACGCTACATGATTAGTTATGCTAGTACCTTAGTTTACTGAGAGCAAAAGGTTTTCGAGGCCTAGTGTATACAATCATATGATTTTATAATAAGAGCTACCTTTTTGGCAGGCCTGAAATGAATCATCCTTGGTCACGTGCTGTAAATCGAATGTAATTTTCGTCTCTGGAAGCAAGCTTGCGTCCTTATTGATACTGTGTATAGCGTATTTGAAGGCGAGATCGATCGAACCATCTTCTATGTCTGAAGAAATGGCACCTACAATGAAAAATATACTCTAACTCATATATATGTATGTATGTACGTACTTGTGTTTATCAGCAAACAGTGTTAATTAAGTATTGGATGAAAATTTCCAAGGAAGATTTAATGTATCAATAGTAAATGTTATGTACGTTGTTTTGCCACATATGGCACACAATTGGTGAGGGATCAACGCATACCTCGTGATATTTGTTAATGTTATTGAAGGTTGAATTTTGGAGCACGATAAAATTGTAAAATTATTTCCTCATAAACTAATGCAAATAAATCGATAAAATTTTTTGTATTCGAAGAAACATGTTTGTGTTATATTATTAATTAATTTTCCAGGGTCGATTTGTTTAAATAATAATATTCTACATACATTGTTTCAAACAATAGAAAATTTCATGCCTTATTCGCGGCAAAAAAATGCCACTCCCAAGATATTGAAAGATCGACCGACTCGTTGTGCGCTATGCTTGCGATATCAAACGAAACAGGAAAACAATTAAAAGCTCTCGTATTGAGATTACTAGTTAATTAACTTATTGTCAATTATTACATTATATTACATACATTAATAATACTGAGTCGATTTAAAAACAAAAAATATTGAAAAAAACATTACTATTCTTTAAAAACTTTCAAAAAAGGCTCCGTGAGAGCGGAGGTGCATGCTGCTTGGATCCCCTTTATCGTCTCAAAATGCTTTCATCGGCATTTTCAGGCAAGCAAACAACAAAAGGCCGGGGGCCCACATCTAGGCTGTAGGGCGGCTGCGGAAGAGTTGGGATGTGGGCCTTGGTTAGATATCTGTTCACAAGAAAGCCGGGGAGTTGTCGTGGTGCAACTTTCAATCGGCTGCGACGTCTTGTCGGACTCGACTGACCCTTTGTTTGAGTCTTTCGAGGACTTCCACGTAAAACTTGGCTTTAACGGTTTGTACTGGAGAAACTGGTCGATGTCTTTGATCTCAAAAAAGACAATGAGCATCGTTTTAACTTTGGATTTGCTCATACTTCCGGTCTTCAGCAGCGATCTCTTCCCGGCCTTCCACAAAGGTCGAAAACCACTACTTCTTGCTAAAGCAACATCTGTGTAAGCCTGCTTGATCATATCAAACGTCTCTGTCACAGATTTATCGAGTTTCACACATAATTTAATCGCCTACCTCTGCTGTAACGGCTAGCACCACTCGCAGAAACACGTCACGAATTTTTACACGTTAACACACATTTTTTTACATCATACAAAAATTACTTTACGCTATTACAATTCTCAACGCTATTTTTCAGTTCGTATATGTATGAAACCCCTAAATACATTTCATATAAAATAACTAGAAATTTAATTAAATTTTAAGTAACTTGTGTGATATTTTCAATATATAGATATTTTCAATTTTTGATCCATCATTTGAGAAAATTTTACGTTGAATCTTCATGGAATTGCTGTGTGTTTTTTATTGATATTGCTTAATTCAGGCTCTTTTGGAATGAGCATCATGATCCACATGAGAGCAGAAATCGAAATCTATTGTAGGAGTATAAATTTAATAAATCAAATTTATATTTGTATTCCGATGCAGCTCCAGATCTTGCAAATTTTTGCTGTAACCCATATATTTTCAGAGCTATATTCTGATCAGTACGTGCCTCAAGATATTATTTAAGTGTAAAATTATCATAATGAACATTAGGTTTCTTGACAAAAAATTAAATATCTTCGAATGTCATGAGTGATCAAATTTTCCGCGTTGTGGCACAAAGTTTGCTACGTTCTAGCGTGAAGGAGGCATGAGAAAATTATTTTAAAACTTTATCTTGTGCTAAATTTAAATTTCAATAACGATAACAAAAACTGATTTTGAACGTAATTTATATCCCTCACCTAATGATGTCCTAATTTTCAAAAGCGGTGATGTAGGTTACGTTATTTACGTTATTTTATACTATTGCAACCTGTTGCTAAAAAGTACATACAAGTATAATGGCCTTGTACACCTAACGGTTGTACGTATCATCTAAAACTGATCGCCATAGATAAATCAGGTTGTCAAAAAAGTCTTGCGGTATCTTTATTGCATTTTCAATTGTTCATAACATTTTTTTTGATGACTCATGCCCTGCTCTTGACCGATGCTACGGCTGCTACTATGCCGGTGTCTTTCGACCAATTCAGCGATTTTATCGCAATTTTCGACGACAGGCCTTCCGGAGCGTGGCGCATCTTCTGTATCGGGTCCATAAACTGTACAAATTTTATTGGCGGCTTGAGATGCATTTTTGCCTTTATCGTAGTAATACTGTAAAATATGCCGTATTTTCTCTTTGTTTTGCTCCATGTTTGCGATGCTATAACTCACGAATGACTTAAAGCAAACGACAATCAATCAAACACATGTTAGCGCATGAAATGAGCTTTCCAAAAAGGTATACATGACCTGTTGCGACAAATAAAACTAGAACTACGCGCTCTCAGCGCCAACCAGCGAAAATACCGCAAGACTTTTTTGACAACCTTATATACAGATTCAGATTCATATTTATTTTAAGCATATAAATATACAGAAAATAGCAAAATTAGCAGCACTAGCTCGAGGCCATCAGCTGGTCTTTACAATTTAATATGATAGTAATAACTGGATGTTATGTCTAAATAACAGATATACATAAATATTATCATTAATATATAAATTGAACAGTTTATCTTAGATTAAATGTGCTATGTTACATGTTATAAGAAAGTTAGATATAGTACTTATATTCGACGATGTTATATTAATTAGCAGTTTCGATGGGAGAGCTGTGCCAAACATCCTTCGCCTTGTATACATAAATTGGGGGCATGCATCTATTATATGTTTTACTGATGTCCTAGAGGACCTACAAAAGCAGCAGGATCTGTTTCCATTATTTAACAGGTAATCGTGCGTGATCTGCGTATGACCTAGGCGAAGCCTTGTGAATAACAAAATGTCTGAATGTTTGGAGTTCGTGGGGTATATAGGCTTTGCTCTGGTAGGATTAATTGCCGCATAATGATGAACGTATTCATTCCATTTCAACAGGGACTTGTTATGTACGTACTGCTTTATTAGACGTTTTAAGTCGGCTTTTTCAAGGGCGTCAAAGCACAGAACCGGTTCTTCATGAAAACTTTTCGCCACAGAATCGGCGAGTTCATTGCCCTGAATTCCACAGTGACCAGGTACCCACATCAATTTCATTTTATTTGCTTGCTTGGTGAGCAGATCACGAACGTAAGTTACTAAGACACTGTTATTGGTAAAATTTTTGACGGCATCGATGGCAGATTGACTGTCTGTACAAATGCAGAATTTACCCATGGTTTTGGATGCTATTAGAGCAGCTTGATAGATAGCAAAGATTTCACTGGTGAATATAGAGCCTTTCCGTCGGCCGTCCCTCTTATCTCTTGATGAAACTGGTGTGCGCTTTCCTTGGCACCAGACAAAATACGAGTTCGTAGATGGGCGTAATCGGACCACTGTCACGCCCACAAAACGCCAATAACAGAAAACTTATAAAATACCTTAAGTAACCACTAAATGGAGATATAAAACTCTAATAGGACATAGGGGATCGCAGTAGCCAGGGGCACTTGTTGACAGAAAATTTTGGAAAAGTGGGCGTGCCCCACCCTCTAATAGGTATAATGTACATATCTTCCAGACCATTAAAGCTAAAATAGCAAAATTTGCTCAGAACAATTCTTATAAGAACTGTTACTGACGGAATAAAAATTAAATCGGATAATAACTTCGCCCACTCCCATATAACGATACAGTTAAAAACTACTAGAAGCGCGATAAAACAATAACTAAATACACCACATATGTTCAATTTTTCCTCCGAGATAGTATGAGAGCGATTTATACGACCCGATATTAAAATAAGGACGATGGGCGTAGCTTCACACACTTTTAATAGTAATAATAATAACACTTAACAATTACCACCTTTCCGCTCAATCGACGCGAGGGGCACAAACCACACCCGAGTGGAATTAGCCGAGTCATAAAAGACAAGAGAGGTTTAAGCATTGCCGTCTTAAACTGCTCAGATACAGAAGCAAAAATTTCAAAAGCCAGTATTAAGAATTGTATTAAGGTAAATTTATTATTTGTGAATGCTGCTTGTTAAGAGTAAGTAACATTTTTTTTTATTGGTGAAAGGCGAGTCTGTTAGATGAAATGTGCTGGAATGAGAACTGAAATCGTGACATATACGGCGGAATGGTTGGTTTAACTAAAAATTTTAAAAGTAAAGGTCCAATTTCGAATCTTTCATCTTCCAGTAGAAATCAAGAAACAATATAAAGATTTGCCATCTTTATACTCCATATATCGGCCGCTTTTAAGTTATCTCAACGAAAATAACAGATCGTGTTTTACTCAGAACAGTGTATCTTTATGCATAAAATAAAAAAATTGAGCGAAAAGTCGACCTAGCCCCCATATAGCTAATATCAGGATTTTCGAACCGGCGGCTGACTTTACTTCTTATGATTGGTGATTGTATGCAAGGTACCTTAACGTTGTTTATCATTTCATCATGCAAAGACGTACATTAGGGAAGGTTAATATGGTAGGTTAATAAGCCACCTTTAGACCAGTTTGCTCCTTGCTCCTTTTCAGACCAGATACCGGCTGTAGCTGAGATGCTAAATAAAGGAGAAATAGTCATCCTTAAAAATGTCTACGCTGGACCCGAAATTTAACAGTCTCTTCGGTCTCACTATCGGACGTAGCCTTGGCAATGAGGGGACAAGTGCACAAGAGATGGTCCATTGTTTCGCTGGTGCCCTGCTCTAGACATTTCCTGTAATCATCTTGTTCTCTCAGCATGACCTTTTCAATCTGCCAATCCCATCCTGCGGGCATGTGTCGCCACCAGACAGTGACCAGTTAGTATTCAATTCACATCGTGTTCCTTCACTCTCTTCTATCGAGACCCAATAGGAATTTTGAGTACCTCCGATTTACCGTTTTGCGAATGACTTTTGCTGTTTTGCACTCAGATAGCTCATTCCATCGGGTTTTGATTTTATTTATTATGTTTCTGTCGAGGTCGTCGCATAGAAAATGCATGGGTTTCCCAATGTTTATCGGCCACCATTCTAGGCAATCTCGTCCAATATTTTATTGCCCTCGATGCCTTTGTATCCTGACAGGTATCCAATAAAAATGAAGTTGCTGGCTTCTGGCAACACTTTTCACTGCCGCCCTTCTTCCTAAGACACGGCACAAGGTTACTGATTTGACTGATGTTTGGCTGTCTACGTAGATGTTGACTCTGGAATTGCCTGCAGGTGCATTAGAGGCCGGTTCCCTGGTTTTCGCAGTAGCAAAGACCTTAACTTAAAACATAGTATATATCAGTGGTTCGATAACTTAAAAGGTTGCTTAATGCCTAACTGTGGACAGAACATTTCGGCACGTTCATTTTGGAGCCAACCATATAGATGTTTATTGCGTTGCGCGTAGCAGGTTTAGTACCAGTTCAAGAGCCGTCATTGCAGTTGTTCATAAAGCTCCTGTTTTGTATAGCGCAGGGAGCTTCTGAATCCTTTCGATTGCCTTCTATTTGGTAGATTTTCAGGGTGGGCAAAGAAGGTATCTTTGGCAATACGATCGGTAAATTCTGCCTCCACGAGGAAACATCCCCAAATGGGTGAGGCTGATCGACTTCACCGGGGCCCGAAATATGGTTATCAGTAGTACTAGATTCCAGCAAAAGAAGATTCATCAAGCTACCTGGCTGTCTCCGAATCGAAACCACCAACCAGATCGATCATGTTGTGATAGACAGCAGACACGTCTCCAGTGTTTTGGATGTGCGTGCGCTTCGAGGTCCTAACATCGACTCGGACCACTATCTTATTGCAGTCAAGATTTGCACCCGCCTCTGTGCAGAAAAAAACGCACGCCATCAAACACAGGGAAGGTTCGACGTCGTGAAGCTGCAATCACAACAGACAGCCGAGCGATTTTTTACTCGGCTTGTACTCCCGCTCTCTGGGAGTACTCGTGAACAACTCGGTATAAGGGAACTGTGGGACGGCATTTTAAACTCCTTACGTACAGCTGCAACCGAAACCATTGGTTTTCGGAAAGTGCAAAAGAACAGCTGGTACGCAGCGGAGAGAAAACAGGCTGCCTAACTCGCAACGTTACGATCGCCACAACACGTACGGGATGCGATAGATACCGAGAGATGAAGAGGGAAGCGAGACGCATTTGCAGACAGAAAAAGAAAGAGGCCGAAATGCGTAAG
>NW_017534639.1:36030-39649 GCF_001853355.1 Bactrocera latifrons
AGTGGAGAAGGACCTGGCTTCACTTGGAATATCTAATTGGCGCCACGTAGCGAAAAGAAGAAACGACTGGCGCGCGGTTGTTAACTCGGCTATAATCGCGTAAGCGGTGTCTACGCCAATCGAGAAGAAGAAGCTTATAAAGCAGTTTGTTGTTCATGCCTTCTTGTAAATACAAGCAAAACCGTTTTCTGTGGGTTCAACCTCAGCCACGCTTGCTATGCCCAGTTCTGAACTATATTGCGAGTGGTAGTCATAATAATTCTAATGGTCTTTAAACACCTACCTGTTATTAAGATGGAAATAACATCCGAATATACCACTATCTTAGGGGCCTTGCCTTCCAAGTTTCTTAGCAGCTTATTCACGACCAATGCTCATAGAAGCGGAGACAGCGCTTCAATTTGCCCAGTACCTCTACAGACATCTCTGGCCATTTTGTCGTTTCATTTTGCTCTTATCCGTCTAGAGGTCAAACGACTTCTGATTCAGCTTTGTATACACGATCAATTGACTCGATACTGTTCATAACAGGTTCCGTAGAGACATTGTTTTACACTCCAGAAATGTTCAGGAGTGCTTCAAGAGCGTGATCCTTATGTCCAAGAGCTATTTCGATACTAAATACCAGTGAATGGAAGGCAGTCTCTACTGATCTGCCCTTCGTATACGCTTTTAGAAAGCGCTGAGGACCTAAAATTTTCGCGTCCAAGATTTGCTCTGGCGTTTTCAAGATTAAAGAAGTTACGCTTATAGGTCTAACTCTTTTGAGTAGGTTGGGTTGTTCCTTCCTGACTTCGGTATGAAAACTACCATAGCTTCTCTCCATGAGTGTGGCACTTAGCTGAACGTCAAGCACCTCATAATAATCACCTTTAGTCATCGCACGCAAGATTCCGTCCGTACCGGGAGATTTGTATGGGTCGAAGGAGTGGATTGCCCATTCTATTTTATTATATTATACGTAAAAATGTAGTCGCCTAACAATCAAGAGGAATATAGCAGGATACAAGGAGTAGAGGCTCAAACTTAAGCAACGTTTACAAATCGTTCAACTTTATTACGAAGATTCACGTTCTGTAAAGAATGGTCAACATAATCGGTCTACTGAGCGCACTATTCGCAACATCATCAACAATCTTGAGACATAACATTCAATATTATATAATATTCAACCGAATATACCACGTCCAGCACGTAGTCAAGAAGTTATAACAATCGTAGCTGAGAGTGTACCGAAGACCGTTGAGAGTCCGCCATCCCCTGCAACTAGGACTTACGCAATAAAACACTTGGCGCACTAACGTCAAGATCTTAAATTAGAAGTGTACAAAATACAGCTTGTGCACTAATTGAAACCATTAGACCTTCCCAAACAACATCGCTTCTTTCTATAGTCTCCTGGAAAGAGCCAAGAGACACGGCGTTTCCGAGGCAGACCACCTTAAAGAGATTCAAGGGCTACCATTTCATTCAGAAAAAATAACAATTTTGTATTGTTTTGTGCTGTTGGAATCATTCGTCCATTTTCCTTCAGAAATGATGCCGCGATATCACGTCATGATAACTGATAATTTGGTGTCTGAAATTGAAGGTCACGCTCTCGGCGACATTTGGATTCAATAAGACGATGCTACTTCCCACATATCGCACCAGTCAAGGGATTGAGAACACTTTAGTGAGCAGATATTTTCAAGTTTGGCCAAAAAGGTCGAACGAAATCACAGCGTTAGACTTTTTCTTATGTATAATGTATGCGGACAATCCCGCTTCAATTCAGGCCTTAGAGCAAAACATCATTTTCGAAGTGCTCGAACGAGTCATCGAAAACTGGACGCTAGGGATGGACCATCTGAGACGTAGCCGCGGGCAACATTTGAAAGAGACAATTTTCAAAAAATAAATGCCAAAAAATAACTAATATAATTAACATTCCCCATTAGATTTAAAGTTTTGATCTAAATCTTATATTTGAAAAACGGTGAACTCCGGTACTATAATTGACGTTTTTAACATCACTTCCATATCTTAGATCCAACCTCTTTGGTAGATCACATACAAGTATAGCGATCTCATTTGAAGATGAATATGGTGTAATTCTCGCTGACGGGAAGTAAAATATAGTTATAAACTAAGTCGAAGAATGAAGTTGGYCCCTTTGCTTCATTCTTATAGCCTTGAAATATGTTKCTACAGAGTATAATAGTTTTGTTCACCTAACGAGATAGATATGGAGTTWCATATATAYATAAGTAATCAGGATGACGAGACAWAATGAAATCCGGAAGTGTGTCTGTCTGTCTGTCCATGCCAACGATAAATTAAGTAAGAATTGAGAAATCTTGATGAGAATTTATACACGTGGTCCCTGGCATCCAAGAAGAAACGGTATTGAATTGGGCGGAATCGGACCATCGTCTCGCCTTCAAAACACTAATAATCGAAAAACTCTGAAGTGCCATAGCAAAGCTCAACAATTAGATACCAAGCTGTAATTTAGTAAAACGAATTGCATTAGGGATGTGCATTTATGATTAAAAAATGTTTAGAAAGTGGGCGTAGCCCGCCCAGCAAAACTTTTTATAAAAGTTAAATTCCGGAAGAGTATCCTCAAAACAGTTTGTTGTGTTTGTATTTATTTAATTATAATACCTTATAATTACATATGTTTATATTAAAATAAAGTTATTGTATAATACTTTATTATATATTATAAATGCACGTCTGTACTCGACAGTAGCGCAATCCAGAAGAAGGAAGTTTACAAAGTTTTACAAACTGACAGGGTTGACAACTATTAACACTGAAATTAAGTGTTGTACATTTTTAAGTTCATATCACATTCCCCCTCTTAATTGTAGACTAATTTATTTATTTCTGGAATCAGGAGCTGTGAAACGAGTAACCTGTCGTCGCGATCGATTGCTTCTACGAATCGGATTGTTTGAATTCTGATCTTCTGCAACGTTTTCCTCTGATTGCGATGGTGCGTTGGTTTAGTCATTAAAATGAGGTACTTGTGTGGATATATCTGGTTGTATGTTTAACTCGTCTTGCAACATAACCGTTGCTGAATGTGTGGATGTCGATTCAGGTACAGGACCTCCATTGATATTTTTTCGAACTGCGGTTTTAAATGTCTGGACAAAACGTTCTGCGAGTCCGTTAGATGCTGGATGAAATGGTGCAGTTGTTATGTGCGTAATACCACGTAAGTTGCAATGTTACCTGAGGTCCGTTATCATTAACAAGTGCATTGGGAAAACCTTCAATGGCAAAAATTGATATCAAGGAATTTATGGTATTATCTGTTGTAGTTGAAGATAACTGTGTTACGAATGGGAATTGCGAATAAGCGTCTATGCATATAAGCCACATAGAATCGAATATAGGGCTAGCGAAGTCGATATGAACTCATTCCCATGATGCTTTCGCTTCTGGCCAACTAAGGTATTGACGTGTAGGAGCTGGATTGTCAACTTTACAAATTTCATATTGACGTGTCACTTTGACGATGTCGTCATCGATGTTTGGCCACCAAACGTGATGTCGTGCTAATTGCTTCATTCTTACCGTTCCCCAATGTCCATCATGTAAGAGTTCTAGAATATTTTGCTGTAAC
>NW_017534640.1:0-1202 GCF_001853355.1 Bactrocera latifrons
CCTAAGTGGACTAGTTGCGGAAACAGTTACAACATTGACAACTCAAGTTGAGGAAATCTCAAACGAGTACCTCAATTCCCAATTGAGAAAGTTTTTTGAAATTAGAAGAACATTTCTAACCGAATGTCTCAAATACTTGACTTAGCGGGATCAGCCACTTGGCGTCACGTAGCCTGTGCTGACAATCCTGCCGATCTAGGTAAAAGAGGGTGCAAGCCACTGCACCTTGCCACCACCACCCTCTGATGGAACGGCCCCCGATGGTTAATAGAATCTCCTGATTCTTGGCCACAATCCCCCATACTCAACATTATAGCCACAGAAGGTCGAAAAATCGCCACATTTCACACATTAATAGACGATGACGACATTCTTGAAGGCTTTTCATCGTTTCCAAGAGCTCTCAGAGTAGTTGCTTATATGTTCAAATTTATAGAACTCAAAAGCAAAGTCAAGGGATCACATAATTTCCCATGCAACACAGTGACGCACCTAGAGTTACAAAAAGCAAAGGTCGCACTAATCGCATATACACAAGCGCGCTACATCAGCCGCGATATATCACTACTAAGAGAATCGAAGCCGATTGACAAAAGGAGTTCAATCTTAGTTCTAAACCCATTTCTGGACACGAAAGGTCTGCTTGGTGCCAATGGTCGCCTTGCTAATTCGAGCCTAACTTACAATGACGCCACCCTATAATAATTCCCGAGAAGTCACCATTTGCCTCATTGTTCCTCAACTGCATCCACATTTTAATGCTACACGCCGAACATCGCCTCATTCAACATATGGTACGCCAAGACTATTATATCCCCCGTCTTAAGCCGCAAATCAAGAAGTGCATCTTCACGTGCAAGATTTTCACTATGCACAAACAGAAGATGCAATCGCAGATTATGGCAGCACTTCCACCGGAACGCTGCAATTTCGCTCTACCTTTCACCACAACAGGTGTTGATTTTGCTGGGCTTTATGCATGTAAAGGCGTCTATGTTGGGAGTGGGAGACCTCTCATGAAAGGCTATGTGGCTGTCTTTGTATGTTTCACGGCAAAGGAAGTACACCTTGAGCTATGTGGTAATCTGACGATGGAGGCTTTTCTCGCGGCATTTGCTCGCTTCTTCGCTCGACGTGGCTACCCATCTAAAGTCATGAGTGATAATGGCAAAACTTTCATTGGAGCTCAACGAGCCACAGAA
>NW_017534640.1:5252-6849 GCF_001853355.1 Bactrocera latifrons
TTTGTCAGAAGAAGTCCGTTTTCAAAATTTGATGAAGCCAGCGTTTTGGTAAGTATTTTTGGCGACAATTTGGGTTTTGGATATAGGAAAAAGAGGGCGTGGACCGTTCAATTTTTCTCAAGTTGCTTTTTTGTACCAGGAAGTACGTTTTGCCACTACTTTGAAAAAAGGGGGCGTGGGCCGCCCATTTCGTTCTCAAATCGATTTTTTTATCATTAGAAGTCTACACACCAAATTTGGTGAAGCTAGCTTGCCAGGAACTATTTTTTGCCGCTAAAATCTCAATTTCAGCCATAGTGCCACAATTGCCTGTCACCTACGCATATGACTCCGGAGTATGAGTCACGAGGGCTGTGCCAATTATGCCCCAGGCCGCATCACACCCTGCTCCATCGCAGCGCGGCACGTGAAGTGAATCGGCCACCCATCCATCGCGACCGCATACCCCGATTCTACTCCGCAGCTCGTGGCGCACCCCGGAGAAGCGGAACCTCGTTGCGGCGTCGGCAGCCTGGACCACCACCTCGTCGGTCTACGGGGCTGAGCAGCATTGTGGCAACGCTGCAACAGCTGCAGCGCCTTCTAGGCTAAACAGATGTTTAGGGGTGCCTGGATGGCTAAATTAGCTTCTGAGCCCCCTCTATTAATATGACACATCTTCACCCCACACTACACACACCATACTCAACATATTGGCATCATGCACATCATATTTTCATCTCACACTACACCCCTTATTCTCAACACATCGGCATGATGCCCACCACATCATCATCTACACCATACACACCACACATGAGGACACCAGCACACAATTAACAAAAGGGACTGGCGGATGGCGTCGAGCCTTTTTTGTTCTCTATCCGTGCGCATACACGTTACAACATCGCGATCGCCGATCAACATACATAATTTTTTCGAGTCGAAAAGGTGAGTGGCGGTAGTGTTTTGCAATATTTTATTTACCATATAAACTTTTTGAGGAGTTGAAATTTTGGCGGCTGTTATAATTGTTGATTCGAATGCTACGATAATGTTTTTAATATCGGCCCGTGTATCTAAATTTAGTTCGAGATCTATGTGTGCTCTGATGTACTTTTTATACTTTAACCAGTTTGTAGCTTTTGACGTTAGCATATAGGGCAACTCTTTATACTGTGACTGATGCCGCACAGTGAAGAGAAAAATTTTTTTTTCTTAATCGAAATACTGTATTTTGACAAATTTAATATTCGATCATTATTTGTACAACTAAAAAGTCTACAATCATGGTATTGGTACTACTTGATCCTTCCGGTATAACGAATTTTTCCAAAAAATACCACACAGATTTTGCTATATCATTACCATGCATTTCCAATGCAGCCCATCCTCAGAAAAATGTTCATTTTAGAACCTTTATTAAACCTATGTACCAGAAATAGTAACAGAACTCCCAGTTGTAGATAAGGTAAAAATCTTGATGATATATTTAACCCTTTCGCTATATTTTATCCATATGGATACACTCAACTTTGCAAGCATTTAAAAATACGCCAAGTCAAAGAATTGACTTACATTTCGACATTATACCGTTTTTTAAGACCTTATGAATCAT
>NW_017534640.1:8829-22744 GCF_001853355.1 Bactrocera latifrons
ACTAGCATTTTTTACTTCTGAATATATAATAAGCATTTTTCTTTACCATAAGCGAAGTATGTATCCATATGGATACAGTCCAAAAAACACATTTGTGATAATTTTTTTTCAAATCGAGCATTGATTGTTGTTGTTAGGGCCAACTATAGTAAACACTCAAAAAATTGGATTTTTTTTGCAACTGAGTAAAAACTTGTAGCGAAAGTTTTAATTTCATTAAGTCATTCTCTCGATTTATATACCGTAAAGTTAAAGAATATTTGAAATTTAAATATCATAACAGAAAGTAGGCCTGGCTGAACCTTAACACTATAACTTTTCCTTAACGATATTTTGTGGGCGTAGAAATAGTCGCTGTCACCTATCTGCAATACGAACCTTCATAGGGAGCCAATGATCATTTGTATCGAGTTTCATTGAAAATTTTTCGCTGTTAAAAACGAACATTTAGTGAACAAAACTATTATAATCTGTAATAGCTCCAAGACAATGAAATCACAGCTATGGACCGCCGGCTCAGTCGCCTTGAAAATCTGTGGTATATACTAAATTTCAAAAGAGTTGGGTACTGTGTCAAATACATTCACGGTTGAATTATGTCAATGTCGTCGTTTATCTCGTACAGCTCATCGTCCACCGACTGCRATATTCGCTATTGCCAATGTGCAAAGAACCTGCAGCTCAAATTATTTCCTACAGCTACAGACTAAAAAAGACGCATGATGTGGTATCGCCTTGTCTGAAACCTCGTTTGATATCGAACGGCTCGGAGAGGTCCTTTCCGATTCTGACGGAGTTTTTGGTATTGCTCAACGTCATTTTACACAGACGTATTAGTTTTGAAGGGATACCAAATTCATAAAGGCATCTTTTTCTTAAAATCGATGAAGAGGTGGATTGTGTCGATTCTCTTTTCACGGGTCTTTTCCAAGATTTGGCACATAGTGAATGTCAGATGTTTATTTTCCAGGTCTAAGCCACACTGATAAGGTCCAATCAGTTTGTTGACGGTGGGATTTAATCTTTCACATAGTACGCTCGTTGAAACCTTATATGCGATGTTAAAGAGGCTTATCCCTCGGTAGTTGGCGCAGATGGTGGGGTCTCACTTTTCGATGACTCGGCAGAGCACACTTAAACTCCTATAGTCGGGCATGCTTTCGTTCGCCTATATTCTACAAAGAAGCTGATGCATGCTCCTTATCAGTTCTTCGCCGCCGTATTTGAACAGCYCAACCGGCAATCCGCTCCCGCCGCTTTGTTGTTCTTAAGACGGGTAATTGCTATTCGAACTTCTTCACCACCTCTGACGGTTTTACAAGTACAGTTGCGAGCATTGAAATAGTAGTGCCTATTGGCCAAAAGGGATTTGCTTTAAATTTTGTTTCTTTTATGATATTGCCGTCGATAATTACCGTTACTTTTTTAAAGCCAATTTTATTGGGATATCTGTTTTTATGAGCGAGCAATAGAATAGTAGTGAACGATGAGCTGATTACAAACAGATAATTTTTAATAAAAAAAATTTCGCTTTATCAAACAAAAAGTAAGCTTCCAGATCTTTTATTAATTATTCAATGCAAAAAGCCAAAAAAATATATGAATTCGCTCTTTTTCTGGGCCGCGGGAAGCACTGCAGTGACGAAAACCGAGAATGTATTCAACCTGTCATAAACAACGGTAAATCCTAAAACTACTCACAATGCAATTATTTATAAAAAAAAAAAAAGACGAAAAAAGGGGCGCAATATGGATTCTTTCCGAGAATTTTACACCATTCGACCTAGAATGTCAGCTATGGAGATTCGGAATGAACTGAACCTGGCCTACGGTGTTCATACAGTGAGAAGACTTTTACATGAACATTATTTATATGTCCGCAGTCCTCGATAAGTACCGTTATTAAAAAAAATCATATAGCAAGTTGTCTTAAATTTGCCAAAGGACCGATAGAGAATTTGCCGATTGAGAAATGGCGCAACATCTTGTGAACAGACGTGTCGAAAGTTATTCTATACGGCGGTAAAGCGTTCCTTCAGTATCTAAGGCGCTCCCCTAATAGACAGTACAACCCCAGATTCAGCACAAAAACTATGAAGCTTGGCGGTTTGAATTTCATGGTTTGGTGTGTTTTTCTTACAGGCCCAATTTTTTTGTGCAGTCCCAATTCACAAGATTACTAGCATAACGGACCGACACAAATTCGTGGATATAATACAGTATATTACGATACTATTTACTAAAAACAACAATGAGTTGTGGACCGCAGTGCAGCAAGCATTGCAGAACATACCACTAAAAAGATGTAAGAGTCTCGTAGATTCTATGAAGAGGTGTTGTATTGCTGTTATTAAAAATCATGGCCATGCTACCAAGTACTAATATCTCGTATAGACGGAACTTCCAAAAATTCTTCAATTCAATCCAAAAATTTCTTCCTCAAAAAAAAATTATTACTTTACTACTATTTTACTGCTCCCATCAAATTTCATATGTAAACACAACTGTGTGAATAAATATATCTTACACCCATTCAAATTAAAATATTTTTATTAATAAACGTAGCCAGGGAAATATGATAAACTTTTCCGTTTCAATTGATGTTAAAATTGTTTAGAATTTTGCATAACTTACAGGTATGTAAAACTCTAACACCCACTACTATTTCACTGCTCGCAGCTGTATGTTCCGGCTTTGAAACCTTGTGTTAGTCGCCGCATCTTTTCCACCATTCGATCAGTTTTGTGACATGGAGCAGGATCGTGGACACTACTCGAAAAGAACAAAACCAAAATAAAAGTCTTCGAAAGAAAGATCTTAAGAAAAATCTCTGGGCAATAAAAGATATTGTCGAGGGACGTATAAGGTGGARCGTTGAGCTATACCAGTTTATATAAGTTGAAAAAGTAATACGCTTTATCAAAGCGCAACGCAAAGAAGCCCCGGCTATGTAACGAAAATGGACAACAGAGCACAAAGGAAAAATGTAGAGCCCACAGCATTCACCACTGATGCAAGGGCCGAGACAAAAGACGTTTGGAGGGCCCCAAATATTCAGCAGGCCAAACTCACAAATATATATATGTATTAGATTACAAATAAGAGTTTGCCAAGTCAAGTAGTATTAGGTTTTTTCCTATTGCATCTAAAATAAAGCCAAGGATCGTGAGCTCATTAGAATGGCCTAAAATAAATAGGTTTACATAGGTTTATTTCGTCTGATATATGAAACAGGCTGAGCCGTTCTTGTATAGAGTTGGGAGATGGATTAAGGGTGAAAAGAAGCTTGATCCGACTGAAAGATAGCTGCTTTATTGAGGTCCAGAGACGTGAAGGCTATTCACGGAGAGCGACGGCGCTCAATTCACACGATAGCCGGTTCTGCATTACCGGAATTGACACGGATTTTATCCGGCTAAGAGCTTTTTTTTTTCAGAGATTGTAGCTTGTTTGGATCGCTAGGTTTTAAATTAAGGAGTTCGGGGTAGAGGCACGAAAAAATTACAATTTTTTAGTTTTTTTCTGATTAAATCGTGTTATTTTACAAATATAGTCATATGGCAATATTATATAATAGAATGTGTTGAATTGAAGTCACGAAAATTTCAAAAAAAAAAAATAATGATAATTTCCAAAGTTATGTTTGTTGACCCTATTCCGAAATAAATAGATAAGGAAGTTTTTTTCTAAATTTTTGAAAAAATAAAAATCCTTCGATCATTTATTATGTATTCTAAAAGCTGTATAAACTTCATTAAAATTTACTGGGCAGTTTTCGAGTTACAGTTGTCACCAGTTCAAAAACATAGTTTTGAGAAAAACGCGTTTAAAGTTTCACACCAGCGCTTTGAAGTGCCCGAGCTCTCTTTGTTATTTGTCGAATAACTTAAAAACTAATTATCGGATCAACGTGAAATTTTCAGAGAATGAAATTTTTTTTTTAATTCTGATTACCCCTAACCCCTTAAGTTTGTCATCACTGRAGCAATYCTTTGCAACAGGGTTGCTCCATATCATCATGACCCATGCTGACATTGAGTCCAACGCTGGTCCGGTGAAATTTTTCTACTGATCTGCGCTAAAAGGCTTCATCAAAACTCCACCTCTTTTTCTGAACTGGCATAGCCACCGCTAACGAGTTTATAGCCGAGTTAACAACAGCGCGCCAGTCGATTCGAAGCGAACTCAGGTCCTTCTCTGCCTAGTCTGCTTCCCCCGGCAGGTACTATTAGAGCTGGACTTTTTTCGTCCATTAACGTAACCAACGTAGCCGCTGTCTTTTGATTCGCTGAACTATATTAACGCTGTCGTATATTTCATACAGCTCATTGTTCCACCTAATGCAGTATTCGCCGTGGCCAATACGCGAAGAACGATAAATCTTCCGCCGAACATTTATCTCGAAAACTAATAAAGACGACTCATCAGATGTTGTCATTGTCCATGCCTCTGCACCATACAGCAGGGGGGAATGAGTGCCTTATAGAGTTTGGTTTTTGTTCGTCGAGAGAGGACTTTACTTCTCAATTTCCTATTCACTCGTTGGTAGCACCTGTTGCCAAGGGTAATGCTCCTACTGATTCTATGATAGACGAAATTAGGTCAGTTAGGTGTTATACATGATTTGATGGAGCCATGTTATTGCTGTTGTAGCCACAGAATTATGCCGAGTTGACAGCCCTTGGCCGGATAAAAATATGGGTCCTTTCCGGTTACGTAGACTCGACTGTCGTGGGAACAGACACATTTTAAGATCTGCTCAGTTAGCAGAGTTAGGTTGCCCCATGCTGCCAACGTACACTCGGCGAAAAAAAAAACCCATGCACTTTACAGAGTGGCTTTAAATAGCTTAAAACTTAGATACATTATTCTAAGTTAAACATTTTTCTTGGGGAGTCAACCACTTTTATTTAGTTCATGTTTCAAGAATTTTTATGTAAAATACTTATAGTTTAAAACTTGTTTTATTGAAAAATTTACATACACACACATAACAGACCCTACACTAAAAATTTGTTATGGACAATAACGTGATTTTTAAAGAAGTTAGTACCATATTTTATGTTTTATATGATATTTATTTAGCAATAGAATACATAACAAATCAAAATAACATTTTTTGTACAAAAATRTTCTTAGTATTTTGTTAACCTCGGCTATTCGTCTAGGCATGGATTCAAACAAACGTTGAAGATAATTTTTGTCAATTTCTTCATTCCACTCAACTTCAATAATTTTTTCCATTTTTTGTCCATATAATGCCAGCAGTTCTCAATTGGATTGACTGTTTCCTGGCCAAGTGAGAGACTCAATTCCATAAAACTCTTTTTGTTTTGTAACCTGTAAGTGTTTGTAATGAATTATTGAAAAATGTATTTCAATACTTGTATGCTTTAGTTATCGGTTTGGCTCTATGGCAAGGGGCTGAATCATCCTGAAAATAAACTTTTTGGGTATGTTCGGAAAGCTGTTCAATTGTTGGCAAAACGCCTTCTCTCAAAATTCCAATGTATTTTTCGGCATTCACAGATACTTTTAGAATAAAAAGCTGACCAACACCAAACTTCGTTATAGCCCCCCACACCATTAAATAGAGTGAATGCTTTACGGTGGGCAAAACACAGCTTTCTAAAAAACGCTCCCCTTCCCTACGATGCACTGTGGTATTTCCGTCGGGTCCAAATAAATTAAATTTGGATTCGTCGGAAAAAATAACATTTCCCCAATCTGATATAGTCCAAGTTTTGTGTGACTTTGCCCATTCTAGTCGGTGTTTCTTCATTCGTGCAATGAGAAGTGGCTTTTTGGCTGGACGTCGCGCTCGTAATCCAAGATTATTAAGGACATTTTGCATTGAACCATCAGTTATTCTTACACCAGTGGTTTCGTAAAATGTTGCATTGATTGCACCAGCATTTTGAAAGCGATCACTAATGCACATCCGTTTGATTTGTTGTTTCGTGACGAGGTCTTACTTTTTTCGGACGTCCACTGCCCTTTTTTCGATCTAATGAATTAAAATTGGTATAATTTTTAATTGCATTGCGCACGCTCCAATCACTTATGCCTATTTCACGAGCTATTTGACGTTTGGATAATTTATTTTTATATAAAGCCACTATTTCTGCTTTATTTTCTATTGACAACACCAACTTCACTTATTTTCACAACTTACTCATACGAAACTCCGCAAATACTGAAAAAACACGTGCGKAGGCTAACAGTTTTAGAAATAACGTGGGTTTTTTTTTCGCCGAGTGTACTACTGCGACATTAGCCGCTACGGCTGTGCACTGCACCACCACTCCACCCGAGGAGTCAACAACCTCCACGGTCCATATGAGAACGATTAAACAGCATGGTTCTCATTCTGAGTATTCGCAAATCTGCACCTAACCAACTGGGAATTTGAAAACGACAAATGCTGTAAATTCCGAAATTATACTCCGTCATTCCTTACGGTTAGTATATTTGTTAGTTAATTATATCAATATCTTATTACAATATGGTTTCAAATTATTTTTTTCTAAGAAACTTGTAATCAGTCCCATAAAAACTTACCCGTCCTGGTTGTTATGGAAGGCTAGAACAATCGATGGACTCGAATAAGCGTTACTTGTAACCCACGTACAATGTACTGCAAACATCATCAATATCATTAAAATAGCAAGGATAATAACGCTTTTCAGGTTGGAACCTATTCCGCTTCGGGTCTCATGTAAAGAATCATGTTTCGGACGAAATTTTACTTTTCCAGCCTAAAATAATATTCAATATTTAAGTCAATATATTCAAATTAGAATTAAAAGAAATATGTAGCTAACTTCATCACTAATTTGTTAATATGAAGTTATTTCCTAAATAAAAAACTATGTATTTATTACAGATCGATTTTGGTAAACTATAATACTCTGGATGTCTAGATTGTTAGCTTGATTTTAGAAGGTGTCTGTAAGAATTCAAAAGTTCCTATTTAAATACCACAGAAAAAAGAGTATTCAAATTAACATTACTTTTCAACTGCACGTTTCTACATCGTGGTTTGGAAAAGTTTAACTCAGTGGAATTTTTTCAATTCAAAAATTTGGATGCTTAAAATCTTGTAATGTAAAAAACAATACAAAGTGTGTTCCAAAGTAAACAAAACTTAAAAAAACAGAATAAGTGCTTTTTTCGGCAAAATCTATTTATTTTATTTAAAACAGTATCCTTCTGCTTTTTGCACGATCCAAAAGCATGTCGAGCGAGTGTTTCAGCTCGTTGGCCGATATGGCCGCCAGTATGCGGGTGCAAGCCTTTCCAAGCATAACGCTTTCCTTTCATGGACAAACGCATTTTTCCGAAAAGGAAGAAGCCGCACCTTGCCATATCAGAGGTGGTTAACGGTTAAAATGTGATTTTTGGTCAAATAATCGGTCACAAGCGTCGATCGATGAGAGCAATTTTTGTTGTGCATAACAAACCGTTCACACACCTTCTGTAAGCCCAAATGTTCAGTAAAAATGCTATAAACCGATGTATTGGAGATGTTCAATTCCATTTCCATGAATTTCAATTATGCATTCGTCTGATTTTTGAAGATTTCACGCTCAGTTTGATTTACCCACATGTTGGTCGTGTTATGTCCCCACGACCACTTTGAAAACGTTGAAACCACTCGTGCACTCTGCTACGGGATAGGCAATCATCGCCATAAACTTGTTTCATGAATTGAAACGTTTCGGTAAAAGTTTTACCAATTTTAAAACAAAATTTAATGTTGGCTCTTTGTTCGAAAAGCTCATTTTCGCACCGATAACACAAACATACTGACACTTAAAATGCAATAACTTCACTTCCAATCGATGAAATGTCATGAAATTCTCACTGGACAATAAAGATGGCAGATTCTAATGCACTAGTCGACATATAGATGGGGCAACCAGGGGGCGCTAGATTCAAAAAGTCCTGTTTACTTTGGAAAACACATTGTATTTTTTATCTGTATATTACCCACAAAACACAGAAAGAGGCTAAGCAAATATTATAAAATTCTGGTTTTAGGATTATACTACTGTGGGAAAAAAATAGTACAACTTTTTATACTCTTGCAACCAGTTGCTAGAGTGTTATAGTTGGTTCAACTACGTACTAATCGAGATAGATATAGGGTCATAAATATATAAATGAACAGAATGACAAAGATATAAAGCTGTAATTTGGTACAGGTGATCTCAGTTAAAAGAGGCACTTGTGGGCCACGCCCTCTAATAAGTTTAATGTACATATCTCCTAAACCGCTTAAGCTACAACTAAATTTGCTAAATATAAATCTTTAAAGCACCTCTACCAACCTTGTGAAAATCGATAAATTCGAAAGATAACGCCGCTCCCTCGCTATATAACAGTACTGTTAAAAACAACTAAAAGCGCAATAAATCAATAAGAAAATACGCCAGGCACATTAAATTTTACCCGGAATGGGACACGACTTTGATAAAATTCCATACGTGGCATTATTTCCATATTCTTATGTCACATTATGAAAATATTCAAACTCGGACAACAATCACGCCTCCTTTCCATATAACACAATTTTAAATTCAAAATTACTCGTTCAGTTTCCAGTACACAAATCAAAAAGGAATTATTATAACGAGATAAAACTTAGCACGAATAATGTTTTTAGTGTGTGCACCTTATGAACAAACATTGTTCAAATCCAATGAAAACTGTTCAAGATTCCAGGTACCGAATATTTAGACCCCGGTTTATCTGATTTGTGCAAGTTGAAAGAATATAAAATGTTCGGTTGCATATGAACTTGTCCCTTCCTTTCTACCTTCTGAAGGGTTCGTTTAAAAAAAAAACTAATGTACTCAGGAGCACGAATCAGTACTAACCCATATACTAAGTAAGCATGCCTACGAAAATTAAGTGTTTTCCAGCATTAGCTTTCTTGTTTCGAAGTAATAAAATTTGCAAATGATTCCTACATGCATTTTGAACAAATGCTTATAATTTGAAATATAATTTTGGTATTTATGAATTGTATTGACTTTTTACATAAAGATATAAAAGGAACCCTATGTCCGTCCCTGGTTCTAAGCTACCTCCTCACTAATTTTCAGCCAAATCGGTTCAGCCGAAATTTTCATCAATGTTTTGGAGTGGTCATCTCCAGTCAAGGTATGAACCTGACAGAACATTTTTGGAATGATGTTAAACGAGCCGTAGGTGCAAAAAATATCTCAAATAGGATGTCTATTTTGATGAAGTCAGAATGGCGTGTCAAGCAATACCAGTGGTGGTTATTGTTAAATAAATAGAATTAAACAATAAGTTAAAAATTGAATTAAAACAATCTTTGGTCTATATAATGGAAAAAAAATATAATATGTACAAACGAAGTTAGTGGTGTTATCAAACCAAATGTATAAGCGTAAATATATATATACTTTAAACGCAAATATCTCGAAAACTATAAGTTTTCCACGGCTATAATTATATGCAGTGAATCAATAAAATTTTCGTACACCTATGTAGTTTTACTAAACTACGACACGTTTATTTGTTTTAAAATCTACATACATATACACTGAAGAGCAAAACTGGAACAATAATTACATAAATGAACTTTGATGCAGTAAATTGCAAGCATATATATATTTATGAAAAAAAAATTTTAATATATTATTTTTGTACAGGTATAAAATACACTATAACTGTAAAACAATGACAAATTCCCTCGTAAAAAACAAATGATAAAAATGTGGCAAAACTCCATTGTTCCACTTTTGCACCCATACAAAAAATTATATTCTCTCCTTTAGTTTAGTAGTCCGTCCACAATCCTTTCACCTTTTTTAACGCATTCAGTCTTCGCGGCATGCTCTCGTACAATTTTTGTAAGAAATCTGGCGAAATTGAATACCACTCGTCCTCGACGCGCTTCCAAAGCTCCTGCATGCCTGGATTCGGGTAATTTGCCAGTTGCCGTTTCAAAAAACTCCATAGGTTCTCTATGGGGTTCATATCTGGGCTTTGCGTAGGTCACCTCATCGTTGAAAAACTTTGCGATTTCAACCAATTTTGCACTAATTTCGAAGAGTGTTTAGGATCATTGTTCTGTTGGAATATAATCCGGTTCTCCCGCAAGCGAAATATCGCGAACTTCTTGCCAATATCGCGGGCAGATTGCCCAGCAGATATCTTTCAACTTTTCTTTTAATGTTTTCACTTATACCACGCTTTGTAAACGAATTTTACCGTAACACAATAAAGAAATAAGAATTTGTCTCAGAAATTTCAATTTGAATATTAAATTGCAATGTTTACTTAGTGGGCGCAAAACTGGAACACTGTAGTTCTGCCATACTTTTTATTTTTTTAGGCCTTGCCACATAATTTCCTGCAATTTTTTTTAGTCATATAGTAATTCAACCCACTTAAAAACGAGACATTGAATAAAATAATAAAACAAATAATCCATCTATGTAATACAGTCCATAAAAGTTCATTTATGTAATTATTGTTCCAGTTTCGCTCTTCAGTGTATATATATAAAAGAAAGTCATGTTAGTAACACTATTTATAACTCAAGAACGGCTGAACCGATTTGGCTAAAAATTGGTGGTGAAGTAGCTTATATTAAAATTCAATGTAATTCATAAATACAAAAATTATATTTTAAATCATAAGTATTTGTTCAAATTCATATAAGAATCATTTGAAAATTTAATTTCTTCAAAAAAATAAAAAATAAAATAATTACAATAACAAAAACAATAAAGAAAACCTCACATCTATATACAGTCATGTGAAAAATAATAGGGACACTTTCTTGAAAATAGGTAAAAAAATAAAATCTGATTCATTTTAAAAAATTATAAAAAATGTAACATGCAATTTTTTGCTGGGATGTCAGTGAAGTAAAGAACCGTTATCAAAGAAAAAATATTATATTTGGCGTCGTTTCGCAGCTGTTGATCATTTTGTGAAGTAAGATCGTTTTTGAGTGTGCGAAATAATAGGGACGGGAATATTAAATTGGTGTTAGTTTTGAATTATTGGGATGCTTAAAAATTTTTAAGCAATAAAGGTATTGTATATGAGATTTTATTTAATCATAAATTGAGAAAGTTAACATATGTGACCTGGTCTACGAAAAGGGAGCTAACGTGCGAAAACTAGTTTTAAACTAGTGTTAAAAATAAACAACTCGTTTCGTCAGTTTCTCGTTATCTCATTAATTGTTCTCCTTTCCAGAGGCTTCAAGGACGTCCAGTAAGTGTTGTTTTTGGTCGGAATATTATTATAGTTCATCGTGTAAGTTGCTAGTGTGGAAAATTTAAAAAAGTAACAACTGAAGAAGTGACGTTTACTCTAATACCGCGCAGCTGCTGCTGTCTTGTTTTCATTCGTCTCTCTTTCCGGATGTTCTGTTATCACATTTGTGTAAGTGTTTCTGTTGATTATCGTCTTCGCATTTCGCATGAAATGAAACATGAGTGTTGATGAGGAGTTCAGTGCCGTATACGGACAATATTTCCATGAAAAGGATGATGAAAACAATGAAGAGAGCGATTATGATGAAGACGAAGTATGTGTATCTCAGAAGATGATACCGAACAAACTTTTGTTAAGATTGACCTGCCTGTTGTTGAAGTAAAGGAGGAGGAGCTGGTAACAAAATTTCTGTCAAAAGATTGTTGTAATAATAAATGTCATACACTGATACCACGGGAAATGATCGAGAGTACGCGGAACAATTGTTTAGAGATGTCGAAAAATAATTGATTTTTTGACACCTAAGCCCCCTTTCCGTAGACCAGGTCACATATAATTAAATTTAGTAATTTAAAATGGGCAGAGGACAACACTGTAACGCTGAGCTGCGTGAGCAAATAAAACACCTCCACAATCAGGGATTTTCTTACCGGAAAATAGCCGAAACGTTGAATTACTCCAAGAGAATGGTAGAGAATGCAATAAAATATAAGCCTCATAAAGAAAGGCGTGGACGAAAATCAAAAATACATCCYACTCTTGAAATGAATATAATACGATTTTTAAAAAAGGACCCCTTTACAACCTCTAGTGAACTTAAAAATTAATTTGTTTTTTTTTGTTTTTTTAATTAATAAAAAATTAAAAGCAAAGAGACCCAGAAAAGTACTTTTTCTGTCCATACCAAATGTGATTAAAAGGTTACATTTTGCTAATGAGCACGTCAAATGGCCAGTGGAGAAATGGTGCAATATCCTGAGGTCAGATGAGACCAAATGCAATCTTTTTCAAACTGACTGCGGTACTCAATATGAGCGTAGCCCAGTGAACAAAGCTTTTAACCCGCAATATACAGTTAAAACTGTAAAACACCGAGGAGGATCAATTATAGTGTGAGGATGCTTCTCTTACCAAGGAGTTGGTCCAATATATCGAATTGAGGACACAATGACAGCGGTGACTTATTGCAATACATTAAATGACGTTATGCTGCCTTTTGCTGAGGAAAACATGCCCCTTCGATGGGTGTTCCAGCAAGACAAGGACCCAAAACACACATCGAAGCTAGCAAAAAAAGTGGTTTTCGGATAACAACATAATCGTGTTAAGCTGGCCTGCTCCATAACCGGACTTAAATAACATCGAGAACTTGTGGTCACAACAAGTGAAAGTAGCTTTGAAGGGTAAAAAAGCAAGAAACAAAGATGCACTTTGGCTACTGATACAGGAAGCGTGGAGAGCTATTCCCCGGGCCACGTGCCAAAAATTAATTGACTCATTACCAATTAAAAACACAATTTCAAACTTAATGAAAATATTATTTTTCTTTGCATTTTTACGAAATACCGCCATATTATTTTTCACATGACTGTATATAAAAGAAAGTAACTCTTTATTTTAAAATTCAATACAATTCATAATTCATATTATGTCAAGTTCAAGTTATAGCCGCAGGAAACTCATAGTTTTCGAGATATTTGCGTTAAAACTACCACTACTTGAATTAGATAATTTTTCAATTTAAAACTAATATTACACTTATATTTTGCTTTTTTAGATCCACTTATACTTCACTAATTCATTTGCACACATTTATTTTACATTATATAGTGCACAAATAGTTTTAATTCAATATTTAACTTATTGTTCAACTCTATTTAATAGAAAGGAAGATTAACAAAAAGGATTTTAACGCGAAAAAAAATTGACAAACCCCGCTGTTGGACCGACTAGGGTTATTTTTTTAAGCGCGGCCGAAAGCCGTCAACACAGAAAGGAGTACTTCGCGAAAGTACTTCAGACCACCCGGGTATTCGCTCGACCAGGGTTATTTTTTCTAAGCGCGGCCGAAAGCCGTCAACACAGAAAGGAGTACTTCGCGAAAGTACTTCAGACCACCCGGGTATTCGCTCGACCAGGGTTATTTTTTCTAAGCGCGGCCGAAAGCCGTCAACGCAAAAAAATAGAATTTTACGCGAAAAAACTTGACACACCCCATTGGCGGGTAATAAAAATATTTTTTTGCGATATACAACCTACTTATAAGCTTTAAACGGTTAGTGTAAGGGGGAAGATTTAAATTGGAATCCCAATGCAAATGATTTAAGGCAAAAAGTAAAAATTGTTTTTGAATGGACTCTATTTTCTCAGAATGAACTTGATAACAWGGGTTCCATACCACGGACGCATACTCTAATATAGGCCTCACCAAATATGTAAAAAGAATTTTTGTGGTAAACGGATCTCTAAATTCTTTAAACCAACGTTTAACAAAACCAAGAGCACCTTTAGCTTTAAAAACCATGGAGGATGTGTGAAGATTAAAATTGAGTTTGGGGACCATAGTTACTCCCAAGTCAACAAAACTGCATACTTGCTCGAACCGTAAGTTTTGTATTACGTATGAAGTAGGGTCTACAGATCTACG
>NW_017534640.1:23698-28463 GCF_001853355.1 Bactrocera latifrons
GATATAAGACATCTGCTTCGGAAATGGTAGGTGCATTAATGACAGAAATCGGACGTAACTTGTGCTGATGCGGAATATTTTTTGGAGATTTTGGAGAGTAATTGGACCTAAAGAATTCAGCGAACATATTAGAAATGGTGTGATTGTCACTGGACATACTAGACTTATACTTCATAACGGACGGAAAWTTAGAAATCCTGCGTTTGGAGTTGACGAAACCATAGAACAATTTTGGATTACGTATAATATTATTTTTTACTTTATTTATATAGTTATTATAACATATTTCGTTAAGTTCAGCAAATTGGCGGCGTAATTTTGAATATTTTGAATAGTCAGCAACTAAACCAGTTTTTTTAAAAAGTTTAAAAGCACGAGATTTTCTATTTTTTAATTTACATAATTCTTTCGAAAACTAATTACTAACAACACACTTCGGAACATATTTTTCAAACAAGTTTTAAATAGTTTCATTAAAGTAGGATGCACTAAATTCAATGTTGCCACTGTAATCTGGCCAAGTAACTTTAGAAAGTTCGTAATTAATTTTCTTAAAATTAGCTTTCGCAAAGTTGAACCGAAAACAAAGGTCTTATGTATTATTATGAGCAAAGTTGGCTATGGTTTCGATGTTAATTTCCAAAGCAGGATGATACGAGTCCTCTGGCCGAACCAAAGGATCACATCGGACAACAGAGAACATTGAAGCGTTATCAACATAGACTAGATCTAAGAACTTWHSAAACTCGTTCGAAATTAAATTAATTTGGTTAAGACCCAACTCCGAGATTTTATCTAAGAACTCGTTAAAACATAAGCGAGTACTAATAGGAATGGTGTAGTCATCAATAGATTTCCATGATACGCACGGTAAATTGAAATCCCCAAAACAGTCATGGAATCAGTATTATTAGCCATTGAGAAAATATTATTTATTAATGAAGCATGCTGCGTATATACAGATATGTCCGTGTGAGGCGGTATATACGATAAAGTTAAGTAGATATAGCCACTATTAGCGCAAATACGAATGCACTTAAATTATATGAAGTCTGCTTGCGAAACATCGACTTCTTCAGATTGAATTGAAGAATGAACAGCAAACAAGATTTAAAATTCGCTATTGAATATTTTACTATCAAAAATGTGGGGCTTTTACCAAAGTTTCTGTAAAAGCAATGATTTTAAAATTATAATTGACGCTATTTAAATAGAGATCGGAAAGTTTTGTATTAAGGCCTCTTACATTTTGATAAATACTCAGCGAATTATTGCTAATCAGTTTTTTGTATCAAAGGGRGTTTTCTTGGCATTTTACTGAAAACTGCAGGGGGTTTAAAACGTTTATGTTCAAATTCGCTCACAAAGACCCCAGATGACCAGAATGAGTTGTCAAGAGCCAATTGAAAATTGTCAGCGGATATGTCGATCTTGAAAGATGAAATATCCCCGTCGTATTTGAAATTAAATTTTCGGATGTCTGCATCTTCCGATTTTAGTTTCGACGAGATATAACTCTTTATGTGGTGGTATCCGCAGCAAGTTCTGAGATAAATATGGCTTTTTTCCGCGGTATTACAATTAAATTTTTACTACCTGACTTACAGTTATTTGGAAGCGGATCCTGAGAAGGTTTTCGCTTACCATGCTCAGTAACAGCTTTCTCTGTATTCTGAGCAGACGAGATCTTCTCTCCTTGTGGACAACGGGAAGAAAGATTGATGAGGTCAATATTGGATGGAAGCATTCTTTTTAAGGAAGAAGCAGTAGTCTCTTCATCAGACGGACGTTTAAGTCTATTGAAAGGTTTTGGATTCTCTTCCTGGTCATTCAGGCATTTAAATGATTGAAACAACGTTTCATAATGCCTGAATTTATTTGTAAGGATTTCAAGCTCACGGCCAATCTCCTTGCAATTATTGCGCGCCTGCTTAAAATCTTTAAATAAATCAATTCCAGTTGGTCTGCATTTAATGCAAGACCAGCGCAAGCCCTTGCTGTCAAGAATAGAATCCAAAATTCCTCCTGTCAGTCCACCACATTTCAGGTGGGCAAGCCCGTCACACAGCCAGCAAGAACAAAGCGTCCCGACTCGCCTTTAACAGAACAATTCGGGAAATTGCAAGTCATAATGATAATAAACAGCAATGAAAAAATTTAAATAAAAATATAAAGAATTAAATAATAAAAGTAGAAAGGGAAATGACAAAAATATTTGTAACAAATAAATGCAATATAAGTTGTCAAAGGCAACAACCAATGTAGCGAGCAGTTTGAGATGCACTGTGATACGCGAAAAGTAAGAAACTCGCAAACAGCTGTGAACAAAGATGGAAAACGAATAAAAACAAGAAAGAAATTTAGATAAGCAATATAAGTTAACACCAACAATTGCACTATTTTAGAATATAGCAACAAAAACAAATTGAAAGTGACTCGGCGGAATAAATTAAAATTGTCAACACACAATTTAAGATAATTTCAAATGCTTTAATAGAAAAATATCACAGGGGTACTTATCTTTACGGATCACTTATTTCAAAAATTTTCACAACAGTTTTAAAATATAAATTAAACAAATTTATAGGAGGTCGAAATTATACAGCTGAACACGAGAGATGCCAGAGAATATGTATATGATTTAAAAACAATATTTTTTTTTTTTTTTTGTTTTAATAAGAAAACAATGTATTTCCCGAAATTAAAAATTCACTTTCACACTTAACACGTCTTTAGATGTTAAAAATATATTTTCTATCAATTACATACACGTAATTGATGTTTAGTTACTCAATAAGAGGAATTGGTTTTTATGTTATTTTTATACGAATATAAAAAACTTCACAATCACTTCACTTCAACGAAAATGGCAAGGTTATGTTCGAAATTATGGCATCGCTGTATGTAAATTCGAATGGCCACTATTAATTCATGCACTGATCGTTTTCGAATGATCGATATTCTCAATATTCGAGACTGATTGAGAATTGGTAAAGTTGAGAAAAATATAATAGGAAATTTTTTTTTTATTTTTTTTTATTTTTTTTTATTTTATAAAAGCTTACATAATAATACAATTATTATACAAACTTAAAAAAATACGCAGCACTAGCATCATGGGCTATCGGCCGTAACCGTAAAATTTATAATTCATTATTATTGCAGAAAGAAGAAGTTGTACACAGAATTTTTAATTTATTTTTATTTTTCCAATTATTATTATTTTTCTATTATGTATCTCTCCTTTTTATTAATTCTCGTTCAGTCTCGAATATCAAGAGTATCGATATTTCGAAACCGATCACTGCTTGTATTCCTAGTGGACAATTGAATTTCGAACAGTGATGATATCTATAGCAAAAATATCGTGCAAAATCGTAATACTTTTTATTGTTTTTATTGCAAAAAAACATAAAAATTAATAACGCGCCATATATATTCGTAAAATGGAATTAAAAACGCGGGCACAATTCTTTGGCGCCGCGATTTGAAGGTACCGTTGGAAAGAGGATTAAAAAATATATAGGGTTATAGGTACCGCTTAGTTTAYGAGATATTCGACCTTAAAGTTCAAAAATTCGCAAAATTCGAACATTTCAAGAAGCTATTTCACCACATTAAACACACTTTATTCACATTTTTCACTTCAAATTAATGAAATTAAACTATAAACTTTTAAATAAATCCACATTTTACACTTTTAGCAGGTTTTTTACATAAATAATCTTTATTTTAAAATTTACATTTTACACTCGTTTGAACCTCATTTGTTTACCAAAAATTACAACGAAATGGAGCGCTGCCATGTGATGATAAGGCAATTCGCTGAAATTCCTCTATTCATGCATACGAATATTTTATTTTTTAAATTTATTAAGGAAATAAGTAATATTATATACATGTATTTGTAATATTGTATAATAATATTATATATACATATGTATAAGTAATAATAGGTTGTCAAAAAAACTGTAAAATATAATAATTATAACAATATTACGTAGTAAAGTATAAAGTATACAAGTACAGTACGAAAATTGAAATTTTATTTCAATATGAGTGCATGATAACCAACAAATATAACCACTTTATATCCAAAACTAAATTTTTAAATATAAAAATACATACATACAATATACGTATGTATCGTCACCTAAAATACAAAGCAATGTATAATCAAAAATGAATGGAAATCGCTGACAGATATAATAACTAAATTTCATCCATTTTATAAGGAAAACTAAAATTTTGTTTTAATATAAGTGCATGATAACCAAAAACTATAACCACTTTATAACAAAAACTCTATATATATATTTTTTTTTTAACGCAGATAGGAGTACTACGCGAAAGACTTTTTGTGTTGGCGGCCTTCAGGCGCGTTCTAAAAAAAAAATAACTCTGGTCGAGCGAATACCCGAGGTGACTGAACTGCGTTGGCGGCCTTCGCGTAGTACTCCTTTCTGCGTTGGCGGCGTCAAAAAAGTCTTGCGGTATTTTCGCTAACTGGCACTGAGAGTGCGTAGTTCTAGTTTTATTCATCGCATCGGGTCATGCTATACCTTTTTGGAAAGCTCATTTCATGCGCTAACTAGTGTTTGATTGATTGTCGTTTCTTTTCAGTCGTTCGTAAGTTAAAACGTCGCAAACATGAAGCAAAATAAATAGAAAATACGGCATATTTTACAGTACTACTACGATAAAGGCAAAAATGCATCTCAAGCCGCCAATAAAATTTGTGCAGTTTATGGACCCGATACAGTTT
>NW_017534640.1:30316-31292 GCF_001853355.1 Bactrocera latifrons
CTTAACTTTTTATTATGATATATTTATATATATTTTAAATTTTATGCACTTTAAATTTGTAACCTGGATTTATGCCTGTGTCCTATTGCGGAATTCAAAGGAAATGAATATGAAACTTATTAAAAAGTGGAGMAAAACAGTACATTGCTTAGTTGTAACAATACCCGTTATAGAAAATGTAGTTTAAATAGGGTGATATTCCCTATTTAACATAACTTTTAGATTAGCTCTGTGCATTGGCAGCCTTCGGCCACGCTTAAAAAATCCTGGTCGCGTCCCACTTCTTTCTGCGCTTCAAAAAAATAACCCTGGCCGATCCAACACCGGGGTGTGTCAGATTGTTTTTTTTTTTTTTTTTTGAGTAAAGCTCCTTTTTGCTTTGGTGGCCTGACCGATCAAAAATAATGATACATTAAGAAACGGGTCAATGATTTATGTATTTGGGGTATAATCATATTTTTTACTTATTTTTTTTCGTTTGATAAATCGTCGGCTTAACGTGCAAAGGTTGTAAGTCCACTTATGGTCAAAATTGATATTTTGAAGATATTCGATAGATAAATATAAAACACATCAGCTAAAAAAAAAATTGGTTTACTTTATTTTAAAGCTATTTTGGGCAGTGGTGTGCAAAAGTGCTAAGTCCGCAACTGTCAAATCACGCGGGCTAAGTCCACATGACAGTGTGATTGCTACCTAAAGTGTACTTTGTCTTTTTTGCTAAGTAACACGGCATAGCTGCTGTGTTATTCAACACTTCGCTTATATGTTTTTTTGTGATACTTGGGGTTGACGAAGCGGCAATCGTGTTCCCGAACGACTAGAAAAATTGGTTAGAAAAAAGTATATAAGAGCGACAAACAAGCTTAAAATTTACGTAAGTGAAATAGTTATAATTATAAAGTGCTAAAGTAGTTATTCAAATAATTCCAATAAAAACTATTTATTTTTTTATTTTTAGGATGAATTTCAATTC
>NW_017534640.1:32547-34957 GCF_001853355.1 Bactrocera latifrons
CATTCAGTTATAGAGCGTGTTATTAAACACCGAATTGTTAATGTACCAGCAGAGTATATTCAAATATATCAGAATGCTCGAAAGAAACCTACACCTTATATGGTAGAGTATTTGGATCATRCTTTTTTCAAATGTTTCAAGGGCATACAATTTTTAAAAACAATTCGTCCTGGTCGCGGAAAGAGTGAATCAAAAGTCACCGATATTCGTGCGAATAAATACACACCGGAAAGGGAAATATTTTATAAATTGCGTTTTCCCTAGCCATGGAGCTATTTACAACAAAGAGTGGACAGAAGTGTTGTGCCAACGGATTGGTCTAATTTGCCACAGCTTCACCAAGAAAGAAGAAAATTAACGGCAAGAAAATACGCAGATTTGCAATATTTAAAAACTTCTTTGCCAAGAGGCTACCATCAATATTATGACGACCTGTCACATGGGTGATATCTTCTTATTTTTTAATATATTTTTTTTGTTTTGTTTAATTTATAAGTTCCAAACAGCAATGAATTAAGACTGAACTGATAAATTAACTTTTTGTAATACCTTAAAGTTTAAGGCTTAAACTAAGATTTTCCATTTAAATACTTATGTATTCCTTTAAACGACAGCAACGAAGTAAGACTGTATAATATTTTTTTGTGATAATAAAATACGCCATTTGCAAAAAAAACTGCAATATTTCTTTTTCGAAAATGTGCTAAGTCCAATACATCCAAGTGCAAATAACTCCAGAAAATGTGCTAAGTCCAAAAAAGGCCTATATAAAGGCGCTCATTAAATTTTTTTTTTATATATTTTTTTTGTACTTAAATGAAATATTACAGTTGACAAAACTGCGTCAGAAAAAAAAAAAAAATTGAACTTCAATTTTTATTCAGTTTTTTTTGGTTTTATTTAATAATTCAAAAATGGCACTTAGCACCTTTGCACGTTAAGCCGATGATATACATATATGATGTACATACTGTATGTGGGATTTATTTTATAATAAAACCCGCGTTCTTAGTTTTCAATTGGTTTTATWGGCACTCTTTAAATTCAGGCGGTGGTGCGACCGCTTACAACCTTTCTTCACAACTCATCTTTTGCAACTCCCCCYTCAACAATTACTCTTAATATCTAATGATACATATGGACCGTTACAATGATGGTTGCTGATGGACGCTTCGTCAATTAACAGCTGAGTTGCAATGTTGCCATCTCAACGACATTATTCGTTGAGTGACAATACTGCCACCTGTTCTATATATTGTTTCCTCCTACATGTATACATATATTCGGTATTCTTTTTGCCTCCTGATTTASGGGGTATATCCAAAACATAAAAACAATAGTAAATCTTAAGTTGTTAGAAGCTGCGATAATAGCTTAATTATAAACAATAAACGGAATTTTAACAAAAAATAAWTAAATAAATAATAAAATTTTATTAACGATAAATATATTAGTACATACTCTAAGCCCGTATAGGCAAATATTATTTAACAATATATCCATGTTTTTTGTATTACAAAAACAAGCGGGATTAAATACCAACAAATTTAGCATATCATATGCACATCAATACCCACATAGCGTGCACATACATATATGCACAACAGTTATTGACTTCGTATAACGCCTTTACGAGTACTTATATAGAAGGACATACGGATAAATCCGTAATAGAAAATATATATGTATAAAATCGCAACTACTTAAATACAATAGTGCGTTTAACAAAAACGATTAACGCGTATTTTAGTAAATTTACGGGAATAACAACTCTTATTTACTTGAAAGAGTTTTCAGTTTTCGGTATTTGTGAGATATATAATATCTCATCAAATTTTAATTCTAAATTCTTATTTATTCWAAATGAGCACAGATTCAAAATAATCTAAATCAGGTCAGTTTCTTATAATTTCAAAAATGGCTGACGATGATAAACAAAGCACACCTGAAGAAACTACACGCTCTAAGCACAGTACAAATCAAAAGAGATCAAAAGATCATATGATATCGAAATTTATCACTGGAAGTGAAAGCTTTATAAGATATTGCACACAGTTACAAGCTTCCCCTATTACGGAATTAGTTTTAAATATAAAATTAGAAAGTGTTAACAWTCTAGGGGCACGCCTTCTGGCAGCGTACGATACAGTACTAGATACTGACGACGCAGAACTCCCAGAAAAGACAAAAGCTTCGGCGACAGTCAAGTGTGATAACTGCCGCGATCAGTACGAGTAAAGGTAATGATAACTGAACAAATAAGTTTAGTAAAGCCAAGTAGAGTCACTACTCCCCCTTCCAGAGCAGTTACAATACAAAAAGAAGACCCAGATAAAGGCATGTATCTAAAAGTACCAGCTTCTGATACTGAAGTTTTTAATGGATGTTATGACCAATGGCCGTCCTTCCG
>NW_017534640.1:35787-36516 GCF_001853355.1 Bactrocera latifrons
TCTTTTTACTTTCTACATCATGGTGTTTTTCGACCCCGCAAGATGGCTTTCGGCAATAATGATTCAAGCTAAAATTCTCATTCAAGAATTGTGGCAAGATGGCACTGAATGGGATGAACAGGTAAAGCCTGTACGTTTAACAAAATGGGTTCAATTTGCTAACAACTTACATACTATATCAGAATTTCGAATCCCTCGAAGGGTAAATTTCACCCCTAACATTAACGGAGAATTACACGGTTTCTGTGATGCCTCTGAAAAGCACTCAGTATGATAGGCCAAAGTTGCACCTTTGAAGACACCAAGCCTGCCACGGCTTGAACTGGCAACATGTTGCAAGTGCAGATAACCCAGCGGATCCTGGGACAAGAGGTTGCAAACCACTKCACCTCACCAGCACTGCACTCTGGTGGCCAAAACCTCCTGCTCGGAATGTCGTACCACCGGAAAGTCGAAAATAGAAAAAAATCACTCCAGAAAAAGATGATATTCTCCACAAAGGGCGAAAAGAATATCAAACGATTCTTATATACATCTAACATATTCCATCTTGCGACATGCCAAGGTCAGTCTAATCTTGTATACATAAACTCGCTATTTCAGCAAAGAGTAATCAAAGTTGCCTGAAAAGCGACCTCTCGAAAAAGGAAGTTCACTTCCCGTCTTAAACCCATTCCTGGAGGCTAAGTGATTAATGCGAGCAAATGGACTAGCCAACTTCAGCCTTAG
>NW_017534640.1:36961-37839 GCF_001853355.1 Bactrocera latifrons
GTCCGCAGATCATGGCAGCCCTACCACCTGAATACTGCAACTATGCTTTGTCCTTTACCGTCACTGGGGTTGATTTTGCTGGACCTTTCCAGATAAAGGCCYCARTGCTAAGGTCTTCCTCATTTAGAAAAGGGTATGTGGCTGTCTTTGTATGTTTTACAACAAAGGCAGTACACCTCGMGGCATGTTCGGATCAGATTACTGCGGCTTTGTTGGTCGAMGCGAATTTCCTTTAAAAATTATGAACGACAATGGAAAAAACTTTGTCGGAGCTCAAAGAGTCACGGAAAAGGAGTTTTTACAATTCATGAAAGAAGAATTGACAAAAAATACGAACCCCAAGGGATCGAATGTTCACGGCTGGTAACCATAAATTCAATTATGAGGAGTTTACTACATTACTCGCTCTTATCGAAGCCTTAGACCTATCTCACCACTCTCGCAAAATCCCTCCGACTTCACAGCCTTAACCCCAGGGCATTTTCCAAAGGAGCACCCATTCTGGTCATACCTGAGCCAGGCGTGGTGTCGCTATCTTTATCAAATAGATGGGAGCGAATTAAAATCCTCCTTCATGATTTCAGCCGCCGATGRGAGGAATACTACATAAAGGACCTTCACAATAGATACCGGTGGAAAACTCAAGAAAAGGCACCAAAGCTTGGAGACTGCGTCCTTAWTCAAGACAATTGTCTCCCTCCTACGGAATGGCTACTCGGCCGCATAAAACAACTTCATTACGGTTCCGACGGTCATGTTCGAGTAGTTGATCTCCGCACCCAARCCGGAACGCTGACCAGACCGCTCGTCAAATTATGCTTTCTACCAACCGCCGAAGATAAAGAAACGGAAAACCGAAACCGCAATGTTAATCAATC
>NW_017534640.1:39514-40978 GCF_001853355.1 Bactrocera latifrons
ATGTATATGACGACTCCTTCCCTAAGAAAGTTACCATTGGTATTCGGGTCTGGTGCTTAAATTGAAATACGTGCTTCATGCTAAAAGACAAATATTTCCGCATTAAACAAGAGGATTCCAACTCAAACTTGCAACCGATAGAAGCGGGAGTTCCCCAAGGAGCGTGTTGAGKCCAATGCTTTATTTGCTTTTTACCCGTGACCTCCCATATGTCTCTAGTTATATGACAGCGACATTTGCGGATGGCACAGCTTTGTTAGCAGCTGGAGAGTCAAGTTCAGTATCTATTCSACGAATGCAAATAGCTGTCAACGCAGTTACCAAGTGAACATCTATGTAGCGCATCAAATTAAACGACGTCAAATCAATTCACGTCGACTTTGCCTTGCAAAAGCCGACATATCGTCCGATTTATATAAATAACTAGCTCGTCACCAGATGGCTTGTTTGATGTAACATTTCATTTGGTGATTTTATATTTGAAAAGGAAAAATTATATTTAATTTCACAACAGTAATGAATTAATTTCTATTACAAAAATGAAGTGTTATTTAGTTGAACTTCTCTAAGTAAATGAAAGTGAATCCAAATTAAATACTGAATCGACGCGTTATACGTGTCCGCAAATTATCCGATTAATTGAAGTGCTCTTTGGTAAACCACATTTTTTGTTTTTTGGTCGGATGTTAACACAAACAAAGTGAATGGTTTTCCAACTAACGAAGGATCAGTCGGAATTATTGGTATTCGAGGAATACATACATTATCACCTTCCGTTAATAATGGTTGCCTCAATCAAATTCGGCATAAGTCTTTTTACTGAAAGTCGAGACCGTTGCATAGTCACGATGGATTCAGATTACGCAATATCATAATAACCAACTTTGAGTTGCAAGTTATGTGGTGGAAATCCTGGTAACTCCAGAGATTTCAAAAACTCCGTTGGAATATCTACTACATTATCGGGATTTGTTATGGAATCAACGGATTTGAATGTCAGCAAACCGCCAGCAATTTTTGATTGAATGGCAAAATTCAGTGCGTGTACATCATTATTCTTTGCGGCAAGAATTGCTCGTTGACTTAACCATATATATCTGATAATTCTCACTAATGTTTGAGAAAGCATTTTCACTAAGACCTAATTAAGAGTCTACAAATCGGCAAAAGTCGTTGGAAAAAGTAATTAATCGAGATGTCGCATCAACTGTGACTTTTCCATTTCCAACAGCAAACAATTGTTTGGAAAATAGTGCAGCACTTTGATCATTTTGAAGTTGAACTCTCATGTTTTTACATTATTCCATAAAGGTTATGCCTTCAGGCAAGTATTCAATTCTCCTGCAGGCGTTCCACGAGGAATTACTGGCTTCAGTGTGTAGTTATGTGCTTCAAGTGATTTCTTATGAGCCATTGTGCGCTCGTCCCAAAGCGCAGAATGTGCAGTACGACCGCCATCTAGAA
>NW_017534641.1:0-10124 GCF_001853355.1 Bactrocera latifrons
TGCACCTTCTCTATACTTTACGTTCTCTGGTTCAGGAACAGACTACTTTATTTTATAAAATTGACTTAAAATGAAGCTTATTCTAATTACAACTTGCTTATTAACTTACTTTTAACATATAATTGCTGAATAAGTATACATTTATTAATTCCCATAATTCTTAAGAATTTCACTTGTTGAATTATATTTTGATTATTTTATTTGTTTAAGCAAATTGCAAAAGCCGGAAATGGTGTTATGTTGCAACTTGCTTTAACAGTTGATCATATTTGTCAATTGCCTTTTCAGCTGTTGGTAGAATTCTCCTGAATTCTTTTATTTAATATTATTTTTATATATTTCTGTTTTTTGATAAAGACAGTAGCTACTGATATAATTGTAATTATGCTTAATATGTTGCAAATATGAGATATTTTCGTATGTATTTTCAATTTTTTCGTGAAATTCTGACTGTCTTTATATTTTAATGTTACAATATTTTCTTTTATATCTTCAACACAATTTGAAAAATAATAGTCATTAATTTTAATTGAACAATTATTAAACCTTATTAGATAGTTTCCACTTATTAATGGTATTTCTTGATTACATGTATTGTTAATTTTTAAAGTATTTGCATTTTTAATAAGAACTGTTTTTTATTAATTGTATTATTTCGAGTTCTTTACATTTTACAAGATTACAATTATTTCTTAAAATACAATGTTTGCTTATTTTCATTTGTTCTAATGATTTATTATCTTCAAACATTAATTGGGGTACTCGCAACCCGTCGTAAAACATTGTAAAATCGTAAAATTATAAATGTTTACACTTGTTTAAAAAAATTGTTGTTGGATTTCATACAAAAATTAGTTTACACATTTACAGTTCTCAATGCTATGTTGTCGAATCGTTATAACTTATAACTTTATGAGACCTTATGAAAACCCTAAATGTTTTATTTTTGTAGGTAAATATTTCTTCTATTTTAGCATCAATTTCATTATTTGGGGATAGTTTTTCTTATTTGTACATCTTCAAAATTCTTTGGTATTTTTATTCCAAATACTGGAAATGTATTACTTATTATAATCGATGTTATATTTTACAATTTCTTCATTAGTTAAAATGTTCGGGTGTATTATCCCATAGTTAGCCGATACAACATTTTCTTGTATGTGTTCTATTTTATTTTTTAACAACTGAATTTTGGTGTACTAGTCTAAATATAGAGTTTGTTTGTATTCCTCATATATCTTTTCTATTTTTACTCTGTCAAATCTATTGTCCCGTCACAATGTTGGGTCATTAAAGCTATTACTGTCCGCATTATCCAAATTTGTAAATTTTAAAGGTCTTTTTATATTACTAGTATGGATTTTTTCTATGTTTTGTTTTCTATATTTAAGTTGTTCCTTGTGCCTAACTGCTTTATAATTTTTTATAAATCCTTCCGTTCTTTGTTCTGTATAGTCTTCCCTGGTCCTATTTAGTTTGTTGATTGTCTTTTCTTTTTGCTGTTCTAAATTTTTTCTTACTATCTCTTTATCTACTTTATTGTTATGTACCTCGTTGGGTGTGMATTTTATTGTAGAATGCAATCTATCATTATAATTCCTAATAGCTTTTTGAATTAGCTGTTTAACTGATACATTTTTATTTAATTTATATAACATTCTAAATTTTTCTGAAATTGTATTATGGAATCTTTCGATGTCTGCATTACCCGTATGACTGTTGGGTTTGGTTAAATGGAGTTCTATATTTTCATTATTTAAAAATTCCTTAATTCTTGTAGCATTAAATTCACTGTCAGCTACTATTTTCTTCGGTTTTCCTATTTTGGTAAAATAGTCTTCTAATTGTTCAATGAATGTTATGTGATGTCTACCAGTTAAAGGATATGCTACTCCATATTTGGAAAATTTGTCTATAATTGTTAAAAAATGGAATCTTTTCATTACATAGGTGTCTATGCGGATTATTTCATTGTTCTTCGTAGGCGTTTCTGTATGAAACAAGTTTTGTTTGATAGGTCTCCTATCATATTTTACTTCTTGACATATTTCGCATTGGTTGTTTGTTGTTTGTATTAACTCTCCTAATTTGGGATAGTAAAATTTGATTATATGCTTCTTGTAAGCCCGAATGCATACTTTCTCTAATGTGATACAACGAAATTAGTTTAACAGCTTCCACTTCTGTTTCTACATCCTGTGCTCTCATTGTGGTCTTTAAAAATTCTAATTGTTTATCATTTGAAAACATTTCTATTAGTTTCTCTTGTGCTATATTGTACTGTCACTCGGATAATTCTGAATAAATTCCTACTTTTCCTTTTGTTATATATTTTTTAAATATTTCACTCAATCTATCGAAATCACACTCTGAAATAAAAATAATTCTTTTTCCATGTATCTGTTTTAGTTCTTCTGTCTTGTTGTTTGTCAAAATAATTTGGGTTTTATATTTATTAACTATCTCCTCCTTTATATAAAAATGATCTTGTAAATTTTCTTCTGCTGAATGTATTGTTTGCATTGATGTATCGTCATCTAAATTGTTAACTATATTTAGGTCATGCTCTGAAATTTCATCGGTATTTTCGTCCTCATTTCCTTTTATCTCATCTTCATTATCCTGTATTCTGCTAAGAAAATCTGCTACTCTGTTTTCCTTTCCTTTAATATATTCCATGTCAAATTGATATTCACATAATCACACTTTATATTTTGAATGTAAATATTTAATTGGTTGATGATCTGTTACGATCTTAAATTTTCTACCGTATAAATATGGTCTGAGGTAGTTTACGCTCCAAATAATTGCTAAAAATTCTTTATCAGTTGCTGAATAATTTCGTTCATGATTATTTAAGGTTCTTGATGCATAACATTTTGGGTGTCCTTCTTGAGATATAAATGCTCCTATTGCATAATATGATGCATCTGTAGTTAATGTACATACTTTTTCAAAATTTGGATACCGTAAAATTGGATGCGAGCTAATTAATCGTTTAAATTTTTCGAATGCTTCTATATATGAAGGATATTTTATATAAATTCGGTTGTGCTACCTTTGCATAGTCCTTAACAAATTTCCTATAATAACCTGTTATACCTAAAAAGCTCTTAATCTGTTTTTCCGTTTTTGGTAATTCTAATTATTCTATAACTTTGATTTTATTTGGGTTAGGCTTGATACCATCTTTTATTAGAATATGACCTAAAAATTTCTTTTTTCAGAAAATTACATTTATCTATTTGTATTTTTAAATTTTTTGATTCTAATACTTTGAAAATATCTCTGATTGATTGTATATGTTCCTGCAAAGATGTACTAAAGATTAATATATCATGTAAGTATGCTACGCATGTTTTGTTTATAAAGTCTCGTAAAATTTCGTTCATGAGTCGTTGAAAGGTTGCTGGTGCATTTTTGTGAATTCATACAAGCCGTGAGGTGTTACGAACGCTGTTTTACACCTATCTTCCTCTTTGATTGTAATTTGCTGATAACCTTTTGCTAAATCTAGTGTAGTTAAATATTGGGCTCGTCCTACTAATTTATCTAAAATTGAATCAATATTAGGTAGAGGATGTTTATCATCTATAGTTACCTCATTCAAGTTTCTATAATCTATTACTATTCTGTATTTTCTTTTCCATGAATTATCCATTTTCTTTGGAATTACTATTAAAGAGCTGGAATATCGAGAATTACTTTTCCTTATAATTCCTTGTTCTTCCATTTCTCTGATCTCTTTTCTAACTTCTTCTTCATGCTGGGGTAGATATCTATATAATTTAGAATTTATTTGCTCTTCTGTAGTAGTTTTTATTTCGTGTTGAATTTCCGTAGTACTTGTTAATTTTTCTCCTTCTTTAATAAAAGGTTTTCGAATTTTTTCAATAATTTCGTGATTTCTCTAAACTCTTCTGTATTTAGATGATCTAATTGAATTTCTTTTAATTTCTCATTTGTTGCTTCTAGGGTACATATTTCACWGAAATTGAATGGTTTATTTAAAAATTCTGATTCTTTTTTATTTAGTGAAATTTTTCCATCTATTAGATTTATCATCGTGTTTAAATGATTTAATAAATCAATTCCTATTATGAAATTATATTTTTTTATTTTTTAATGATGTCGATCTCCATCTTATATACGCATTTTCAGGTAAATTGAATTCTTTTGGTGCTTCCGTATGCACTTCATGGGTAATAGTTTCCTTGCTTGTTACTGTTCTGATTGTTATATTATTTTTAAGTGGAATTTTTCGAAATTCGCTAAATTCAGAGTCTACTAAACTCATATTCGCTCCCGTATCTATAAGCGCAATATATTTTTTATTTTTAATTGTTATTACTATTCTTGATAAGCTCTCCGAGGATGATTCATTGCCTTCTCTATATTCTTCAAGTTTTCTATATTCTTCAAGTTTTCTATAGCTTTGCCTAGGCGTTTACAAGCGATTTTGGCTGCTACTACTGCTAGGGTGTCCTGCTATTCGGGATCTCTCTAGATCTGAATTATTAGCTTCTCTACAATCTTCAAGCACTCTATAGCTTTGCCTAGGCATTTGCAAGCGATTTTGGCTGCTTCTGCTGCTATTTCCATAGGCTCTCCTTTATCTAGCCTTAATTGGTTTGAGTTTATATTTCTCCTTTCTCTGCCTGAATTATTATCCCTATAATCTTTATATGTTGGGTACCTTTGCCCATATTGGTGAGAATTATTATCTCTATTTCCTTTCTGTTGGACATTTTGTCTAAATTGATTAGAATTGTTATCAACATTTCCTTTATTTTGTGAAAATTTTGCCTAACTTGACCTGATCTATCATCTTTGCCTATATATTTGTCATTACTATTATTATAGTATTTTTTATTGTTGTTGTATTGCCCGTACTGTCCACATGTTAGTTTGGTTTTTTTAAATTCTGCCCTAATACATGTATCCTCATATCTTCTTTTTGTCATTATCTCTATAATATTATAAAGGTCATGTTCCTCGTAAATTTTGTCTAAYAATGTCCCCTGTGTCATTTCTTTAATTGTGTTCACTAAAAGACTGTCCACGTTGCTCATGTCTATCCCTACATCGTCCTTATAATATATTCTAAGTTCATCAGCTTTRTATTTGATATTTTGTATAAGTATTGCAAACTCACTCACCGTGTTTGCCTTTATACTGCATATTCTCCTGTATACTTCCTAAGTTGGCTACAGATTCGCCGGATTTGTTTAGGTGTTATAGTTTCGTTTATATTTTCGTAATAATTTTTTCCAAGGGTTACCGACTGCGCCAATTTCGTATTGCGTCGCGGTGAACGGGTTTTTAAAAAAGTAAAAGAAATCAATTTGTATTGCAACGAGGTGACGTTGATGGCGATCAGGAACAGACTAATTTATTTTATAAAATTGACTTAAAATGAAGCTTATTCGAATTACAACTTGCTTATTAACTTACTTTTAATATATAATTGCTGAATAAGCATACATTTATCAATTCCCATAATTTTTAAGAATTTCACTTGTTGAATTATATTTTGATTATTTTATTTGTTCAAGCAAATTGCAAAAGGAGGAAATGGTGTTATGTTGCAATTTGCTTTAACAGTTCATCATATTTGTCAATTGCCTTGTCAGGTGTTTTTACGTACGTATTCGTACATGTAACTCGGGCATATTATGTTACTGATAAATTATAATATCTTGATTTGAAATTGATTTGTACTTACATATGTACATATCTGCAGGATAGATGCGTATGAAAGTTTTAAATGATAAAAGGTGTGATTTATATATATTAAAATCAGTTTTTTAGGATATTATGAATATATATCATATATGTATAAAGCAAATACAGTCTTTTTTAACCAAGTTTCCGTTAGTGTTATTATTTTCGTTAGCAGTTTATACACACGATGCGCTGTAAAAAAGCCAAACAAATGTAGAATAACTTCCGAAAATACACCAAAACCAATAGTAGCGTGTACCTGACTGCACGATGAGCAACGGCACCCAAAGGCCTGGTAGCATGTTTTTAGAAACGGATTTGTCCAGGGAAACGCCGACCAAGATTGATGCGATCACCAAATCAGGCGCTAGATGTTGAAAAACCTGTAAGAAAAAGGTCATCACCACCTGCGCTGCAAGACAACAAGGCACAATTGGAAGCAACGCAACCGAAGGGTGACATTATGTCGGAGCTAGGAGACACGGTCAAGAGGCTTATAGAAGCAATGAAACCGCCTCAACGATCGACTAATAATCAGATCCGAGGCCTACTTACTTCTGTCACAAGACTCTACGCACGCGCCCAAAACGAGTACAACAGAGTCAAGGAAAACAGACTCAACGCCGAAAAGACCCCACAAGGATGTGTGAAGAAAACATTCCTACAAATGATCGGAAGGAAGAGGAAAAGGCGAATGAATGGATACAGGTGAAACGAGAAACATAAAACCCGACTAAAAAGGCTGCTTTTGCTCCACGCCCGAGGCCCGATGCAATTATCATTGCACGCACTGGAGACATGTCGTACAGCGATATGCTTAGAGCCGTCAAAAAGGAAGACGCTCTGAAAGAGGTTGGCGAGAACGTTTCGCGGATTCGGAACACGGTAAAAGGCGAAATACTGCTTGAAATTTAGAAGGCCCAGATGAAAAACACAGGAGCCGTATGAAAGGGAGATATGTAAAGTTCTAGGCGATCAGGCGAAAATAAGATCCCTAACCCACGAGGTATCAGTGGGGATTATAGACTTGGACGAAATCACTACCAAAGAGGACATAGCGGTGGTAATATGCTCACAAATTAAAGAGCTGAGTTCCTTTGACGTAAATGCCATCAAAACTATCAGACAAGCGTACGCGGGCATGTAGACGGCAGTCAACAGCCTTCCTGCAGCAGACTGCAGACTCCAAACGGTTGCTTGACGCTCATAAGCTCAAGGTTGGAGGTCTGCAGAATCAGGGAAAAGCCGATCCTCAGAAAGTGTTTCAGGTGCCTGGAATACGGCCATTTGGCGAGGGCATGTAAGAATAAGGAAGATAAAAGCACATGTTGTGGTAAATGTGGTGAAAAGGGACATTTTGCAAAGGAATGTGGTAAAAGCCCATCGTRTGCAGCATGCAAAACCAGCGGGAAAAATAAGACCGGACACCGGATCGGAAGTTGGAAGTGTCCTCTATATCAAGTGGCATGTAAAAAGACAAAATGAGAATTTCCAAATCAACATAAACCATTGTGAAGCGGCACAAGAGCTGCTGAAACAAACAATATTCGAAGAAAAGATAGATGTGGCGATAGTGCGTGAGCAATATAAAAACATAAACGCTGGCACGTGGATCTCCGACAAGGAAAAGAAAGTTGCCATAGGGGCCTGTGGAGGCAACGGTTTCCAAGATAAGCCGCTTCTGGGAAGATCGTACTATACGCGAGCGAAAATAAGTGGTATTTATTTCTACAGCTGCTATATTCCACCGAGTGTGTTGCAAGGAGACTACGAAAGAATTATCGATGAACTGGTCCGAGACGCCCTCACTACCACGCCAAACGTGATAGCAGGCGATTTTAACGCGTGGGCAATTGAATGGGGAAGTAGCTACACAAACAGACGGGGTAATGTTCTACTCAAAGCGTTTTCTGTGTTAAATGACGTGCTGCTCAATACCGGCAGTAGAAATACTTTCGAAAAGAATCGACGTGGATCGGTAATAGATATCACATTCGCCAGCAGCACGCTGGTTCGATCTGCAAATTGAAAGGTGTGCGACTTTTACACACATAGCGATCACCTGGCCATCTTGCTGGAAATCCGCAAACAAATACAAACTCGATCCAGCATAAAAAAAATTGCAGAAAAAAGGATGGAAGGTGGAAACCTTCGATGAAGAAACCTTCAAACTTATGTTGGATGAGAACCTAGATGGTGCGATCAACGTTGACCGACAGGCTGAAAAACTGATGAAGCACATAAGTAAAGCCTGTGACGCTGCTTTGTGTAGGAAAGGGCACAACAGAACCCAAAGGTCCGCATACTTGTGAAACGAGGAGATCAGCACATTGAGAAGCGAATGTCATAAAGCGAGACGCCTCTGCCAAAGGAGCCAAGGTACGCCACACCATACAGGATTGCGAGAAAGTTTCAAAAGAAAACGTAATGAACTCAAGAAGGCTATCAAAAGAAGTAAGTCTTCTAGTTTTAAAGAGCTGTGTGAAAGGTGAAAGAGAATCCATGGTGTGACGCGTATAAAACAGTGATGGCGAAAATCAGAGGGGCTAAAAGTCAAGCACCAACCTGCCCGACCCTACTAGAAAATGTGGTGAAACGCTTTTCCCAACGCAAGAACCACAATCGAGTAGAACGATACCAACCCTGATGGAATCTGTAATTGTGGATGAGACGGAGGTAATGGAAGCAATGGAGAGATTGGGCAACGCAAAGGCTCCAGGACTTGATGGCATCCCGAACAAGGAACTGAAAATTGCCATCAGCCATAGCAAGAGGGCATTCGCCGAACTCTACACACGATGTCTGAATAATGGGGTTTTCCCGAAAGTATGAAAGAAACAGCGACTGGTTTTTCTTCAGAAGCCAAACAAACCGGCTGGAGAGCCGAGTGCGTATCGCCCACACTGCATGATCGGCAAGATGGCCAAAATACTGGAAAGATTGATTTGCACACGTCTAGAACGCCACCTAGAAGAAGAGTCCCCTGCGTTATCTGAAAACCAATTTGGATTCAGAAGGCATCGGTCCACTTTAGACGCACTTGGAAAAATGACAGACATTGCGGCGGCCAAAGCCATAGAAGGCACCAGATGGATGTATGGAGATAAAATATACTGCGCAGTTGTTACGCTGGACGTGAAAAACGCTTTCAACTCGGCATGCTGGCCACATATACTGAGAGCATTAGAGGCAAGATATACCCCGGGGTATCTTTTGAGGACCATAAGCAGCTATTTGTCTGACAGACGCCTGGTGTACGATACCGATGCAGGCCCAAAAATCTACACGGTGACAGGTGGAGTACCACAAGGCTTCGTGCTAGGTCCACTACTTTGGAATGTGCTGTACGACGGGGTGTTACCATTACCGCTGCCAAAAGAGGCACAGATGATTGGCTATGCGGATGACATTGCCGTAACGATCGTAGTTAAAGAACTCTGAACTAAAGAACTGGCTTACGAGAAACAAGCTGCAGCTTTCAGGTGATAAGTCGGAGCAGTGCTAAGTAGAGTCCACCGTAAAACGAAAGCAATGAATAGACGCCTAAAGGCCGACGAGCGCCAAAAGGAGAGGAAGACAAATCTCGATGAGTGGCAAAAGCAATGGAATGAGTCAGATAAAGGAAGGTGGACTCATAGATTAATTAAGAATGTATCAGAATTGATTGGCTGACAACACGGGGAGACAGATTTCTACTTAACGCAGTTCTTATGGGGCCATGGCTGCTTCAGGGAATACCTATACAAATTTGGTCACGATGACGATACACAATGTTCCTTCTGCGGAAATGCCGCAGAAAACGCCGAGTACGTCTTTTTCATCTGATCGAGATATGTAGAGAGAGACATCATAGAAAAGTGGGTCACAATAGCGCTCAGAACTCAGATAGAACTCAGAACGAAAGAAAGGCACCAAAGAAGCATAAGACCACACGAATAACCCCAGCGGTAGGTCGTGAAGAGGCAGTCATCGTCCAGCTTGTTCCTGCGAAGTAGTGCCTAACGGCAGTCCCGCAGTTCCGAATACAAGCTACAGCAGGCGGAGTTAAGGGTTTAGTACGTAGGCATACTGTTTCGCAAGACCGTCTTCTTGATTGGCGTAGACACCGCTTACGCGATTATAGCAGAGTTAACAACAGCGCGCCAGTCGTTTCTTCTTTTCGCTACGTGGCGCCAATTAGATATTCCAAGTGAAGCCAGGTCCAACGAAGTGGAGGTCTTCCTCTTCCTCTGCTTCCCGTGGCGGGTACTGCGTCGAATACTTTCAGAGCTGGAGTGTTTTCGTCCATCCGGGCAACATGACTTAGCCAGCGTAGCCGCTGTCTTTTAATTCGCTGAACTATGTCAATGTCGTCGTATATCTCGTACAGCTCATCGTTCCATCGAATGCGATATTCGCCG
>NW_017534641.1:13764-17708 GCF_001853355.1 Bactrocera latifrons
CTTGGAATATCTAATTGGCGCCACGTAGCGAAAAGGAGAAACGACTGGCGCGCTGGTGTTAACTCGGCTATAATCGCGTAAGCGGTGTCTACGCCAATCAAGAAGAAGAAGAAGTTTTATAGGTAAAATTAATCGCTATTGCAGTTTTATTCCGAATATAGCCACTAAATAAGCTAAAATAGGCCGCAAAAATGTACATTTTACATGGGGCCCAGAGCAGCAACAAACTTTTAAAGCTCTTAAATTACATATAATTAATGCTACGCGGTTAGCACATTTTAATGAACAGTTACCAATTACGCTAGCAACCAACGCCTCATCTGTTGGCATTGGCGCCGTTCTTTCGCATATTTATCCTGACGGAAATGAACGTCCAATAACATTTGTATCTAAAACCATAAATAAGCATCAACTTAAATATAGTCAAATTCAAAAAAAAGGTTTAGCAATAGTGTTCGGAGTTAAGAAATTTCACGAATACTTATATGGGAGAAATTGTTTACTAATCTCAGACCATAAACCTCTCATAAATATTTTTTATCCAAGCAACCATCTACCACAAATGACTTCACATCGTATACAGCGTTGGGCCATCATACTTATGGCATATCAATTCGATATCAAGTATCGTAATACACACTCACATGGTACAATTACCAATAAATGCTAATATTATTCGTAAGAATACAGAACGAGACGAAATACTACATAAAGTTAAACATTTTGTTAAAGCTGGTTGGCCTACACAACTATCGCCAGGTGATAACGGAGTTAGACCATATTTTCATCGGAGATTAGCTTTAACTCTTCACGAAAACCTTCTCTGCTTACTCGCAAACGTAGAACGTATTGTTATTTCAAAATCATTATAGCAAAATATTCCACAACTCTTACATGATGGACATTGGGGAACAGCGCGAATGAAGCAATTAGCACGACATTATGTTTGGTGGTCAAACATCGATAACGACATAGCCAAAGTGACACATCAATGTGAAATTTGTAAAGTTGGCTATCCAGCTCCTACACGTCAATACCTTAGTTAGCCAGAAGCCAGATTCTATGTATCTTATATGCAGACTCTTATTCGCAATTTCTATTCGTATCGCAGTTATCGTGAACTACAACAGATAATACTATACATTCTTTAAMATCAATTTTTGCCATAGAAGGTTTTCCCAATACACTGGTTAGTGATAATGGACCTCAGCTAACATCGCACATAACAACTGCACCGTTTCATACAGCATCAAACGGGTTTGCAGAGCGTTTTGTCTAAACATTTAAAACCGCAGTTCGAAAAAATATCAACGAAGGTTTATCCATTACATACGCCTTAGTCAAATTTTTAGCTACTTATCGTTTTACTCCTAATTCCTATGGTAAAACACCTGCTGAACTTCTCCATGATTGTTCAGTTCGTACCATGTTAACTCAACTATTTGAGACACCAGCACAGTCAAAATCTAAGATCGTAGACACACACAACTTTTAACCTAATGAACTAGTATATGCTAGAATCTTCGCGAAAGGAGAAAAGTGAATCGAAGTGATTATACCTCATCTGATTTGGTAAAGTCAAACATAAATAACATAAGACGTCATATTAACCAAGTCAAACCAAGATCAAACGCAGAAGGTAATAACAAAACACCCAGCACAATACTACCAGATCGATGGATACCTGTACCGGAATCGACATCCACACATTCAGCAACGGTTATGTTGCAAGACAAATTAAACATACAATATATCCCCGCAAGTACTTCATTTTAATGACCAAAACAGCGCACCATAGAATTAGAGGAAAACTTTGCAGAATATCAGAATTCGAACAATCCGATTCGTAGAAGCAACCGATCGCTACAACCGATCGTTTCACAGCTCCAGGTTTCAGAAATAAATAAATTAGTTTATAATTAAGTGGGGAGATGTGATATGAACTTAAAAATATAAAACGCTGGATTTCAGTGTTAATAGTTGTCAACCCTGACAGTTTGCAAAACTTTGTAAAACGCAACTTCCTTCTTTTTTTGTATTGCGCTACCGTCGAGTACAGACGTGCATTTATATTCGGTATTTACTTTATTTTAATATATATGTAATTATAATTAAATAAATACAAACACAACACTTTGTAGATTTCCAGAGTGAGTAATAATTTTTTTATCACCGGATAGTTGAGACAAATATTTATTAATTGGCTCGTTCTTAATATGAAGAACTTCTCGTTTTATTTCGGCTGTTGCCGTTCGGTTAAATCGAACTTTTCCGCTTTATCTCCGGAGTATTATCCCAAGCTGCTTGTTTAATTTATTTCTAACATTTTATTTTAGCCTGAAGTATTTCTTTAAACAAAGTCCAGCCCGTTGTATAGCTTCAAACTAAGACATCTCTTAATAACTGGTTCACTGAGTTCAGAGCTTAGTCTAACCCACCTTCTATTTCGAGATATCTTTCTGGTTATAAAGAAGTCTATTACATATTTAATCCGTTGGACAGTAAATTGGTGTTCCGGCGGATACAAACTGTTTCTTGAGCTTGTCTCGCCCTTTAGCTGTCTTTAGGCACGATCCCCAGTAAATATGCTTCGCATTAAAGTAGCCTACCATACAAAATTTGTGTTTAAGCATATGAGAGGTTCTTTATATTCTTCAACGAGGATTTTCTTTTTTTTAACAATAATAGCAATGTGTCCTCTCGCACAATTACTAGAATGAATTGTACGATAGATATCGTAGTTTTTGAAAGTTATATGGTTGTGCCTCGTAAAATGAGTTTCGGATATTAGACATCTATTTTCTCTTTTTGTAAAATAAGTTAAAGCTCTTTTTGGTGTTTTAATCCAGTGAAGCGCTTTACCTAGCCCGCGGGCGGCCGACTTTATTGCTCTCTCACAGATTCGCTCACACGTATTAGTCAAGCGCTCTCTATACATTGTGGAAAATTAATGTGCATTTGAAAATCACTTSATCAACGACTGTTGACTGCTACGCATGTAATTTGTATGTGCGCGCTGATTAACAATTTTACTATGTTTAATATTGAGTGGGAAAACAAGTTTTTGTTTTCCGAAAACGTTTTCGGTAATGCTGAGTGTTTAGTTTGTAAACACATAACTAAACGAAATAGCGAGTACTATGTTAAAAGGCATTATAGCGGAAATCATTCTATTTATTAATTGGTAACGGGCAGTTCTAGAGAATTATTTATATGCCAACTAAAAAACTGTTTTATGAGCAATTCATTAACGATTCATTGGGGGAAAACTCAAGCGTTCGTTATGCTCAACGAAAGGCTAGTTTTGCTGTTGCTTTAGAGCTGGCAGAGCAGGGAGGACCATTCGAGGACGGAGTTTTTTTTTAAAGATATGTGTCCAAAGGTTCTTCAATTTTTCAGCACTATAGGTCAGGAAAATATAGTTTTTTGATACAGCCGTTTAGGTGAAAACTTCAACATAAATTCCATATTTAAAATTTTTTGTATTTTAATTTCTTTTTGACACGTGAATTGTCTTTATTTTTGTAATTGATAAAAAATTAATAAGGAATTTCATTAATTTCACAATTTTGTAAAAGTTGTCGAATCACTTTAAAATATTTTTAATTTAATAAATACTAAAGTTTTGTATTTTTTTTGGTTGTAGCAGCAAGCTCTCTCATACTCCAACACAAGCACACAGCTTGGTAGTGCGCGTTTGGGCATCACTGTTTTAATCAGAGATAATGAGATCCCCAACTCCTCTCTCTCAAAACCTACCGAACTTTGACAGTTGACTGGATTGAGTAGGTTTTGACGTTTTGCAATTGGAATGACTGGAACGACCAGATTGAAATTATACCAAAAATGTATGTGAACGGAGGAATTTATTGCCGTAGTTCAAGATCGCTAATAAATTTTTAAAATAATGAAAATCAAAGAAAATGCGAAATTTAAATATATAT